>NW_008580939.1:40951-84449 GCF_000691845.1 Merops nubicus | reverse complement strand
GCAGGAATTAGATGACCATCTTGTTTCAGAGACAAATGTGAAGTAATTTGTGTTCAGTCTGAATTACAGAATTTTAAACACATTAAAATGTATCTTAGTAAACATACTACTAAAAACATGAGACAAAGTGTGAAGATCAATTTCCATCATGAAAGGTGAGCTGGAGACAGGTATAGAAGGATAAAATCAATGACAAAAGGTATACGCCAAGTTGCAAGCTGGATTTTTTTCCTCATTCTTCCAGGCTGTTAATTAATTTCATTTTTCCTTTAATCCAAAGGAAAGGAAGTAAAGCTCTTAGTTCAGTACACAGAGGATGTTGAATATGTACAGAAAGCATTAATTCCAACCAGTATGAGTGGTGCCATGTTACATTCTTTCCTAAGTCCACAGTTTCAGAATCGTGGCAATTCTACAAGTTAGAGGATGCTTGAAAAATGTTCAGAACATAACATGCTCATAAAGATTTAAAGGTGGTTACTACAATGACTAAATTCTGCGCTGAATTTAGCTATACATAACGTTTTGTGCAAGGTTTCACAAAACCTGGATTTTTGTGATTGGTTTTTTATTTTTTTGTTTTTAAACACGCTGCTAATCAGCTTAATGGATTTTGGAAACTGACAATTAGAAAATAACAAGATATTGCTAAAACCTGGAACTGAAAGTACGAATCTCTTACTGTTGTTAATGCAGACTAATTTTAGGCCTATGATTTCCTTGAAAAACATCAGTCACATAGGAGCAGCAGTACTGTACTCGAGATGAATTCCAATAGCAATGTTCATGCCAGGTAAAACAAGTTCGAATGGAATAAACATTTCTTCTTCTCCCCCCCCCAGCAAGTTCCAACATTCATTAACATCTGATACTTGTAACAATACTCATTTAAGAAGTAAGTCTCTTGCTGTGTGAGTTACCAGAAAACCTACCCTTCTTCCAGGGGCATTTTAAGGAAAATGGGAGCAAAGCAAGACTTCAAATGAAGATTTCCTCCTGTGCATGTGCCCTTTCAAAAAAGTGTGCACTAGCAGCTTTAGAAAGGGCTAAAGACATTAACAACTTGCTCAATCATAAAGAAAGGAGATTATTCTTTCAATTGTTCAACTGAAAACTAAATGTGTCTGCAAGGAGAAAAGAACAGCAGAAATTTGAGCTAGTCTGACACATCTAAAATAAGGAGCAACAGTGGGAGCATGAGAGTTCAGAAAAGATCAATACACTATGTTCAAAGACTTCCAAGTCAATGTTAGTCAAGACCAAATAATTTATCCAGTAAATTAAACTAATAATCAAGTCAGATGAGAACAAAGCCTAATTCAAAATAGAAAAAAACCTCAACATCATTAATTTCTATTTTTAATTCTTGTTACCCTCTACCCAAAACACAAGTAAAGGCCACTTCACAACTACCCTGTGTGCTGAATTCATTGCTGTTACAGATTGTTCTAAGTTTACTGTGCCCATCTACTACGTGAGCAAATGAATTTCACAGGGAGAAAGTGACCTTGGTGAAATAATTCAAATAAAACTGTGAAGCCACAAAACCAAATTTTATACAGTGAGCAGGTCTTGCACCAAGTTACAAAGTCAGGTTTTTTCTTCTGTAAAATTTTCCCGGAGATTATATGGAGAGCTGTTTTCCAGAAAGCGAATCATCCATTCAGCATCGCTACCAATTCTCACTTGGGGCCAGATTCTGCACATGACTAAACAGCAGGATCAGTTATTGCTCTGCAGAATACTGTCACTTATTAAAAGGTACTTTTGCCTGCCTTGTAAAACACAGATACTGTTATGACACATGAAAAAAACTAAACCAGACCCAGCAAGAAACCCCATCTTTAGATCATTTGTAGTCAGCAACACTGGAGCAGAAGCATCTCTAGGACAGCAGCAGCAGTGTCTCTGAGATATTAAAATTAAGTGTATTAATAAAAATTTAAAACTGAAGTAAAGAACACACTTTATTTTTGTGTTCCTTTCTTCAGCTTGGAGAAGGAAAACCACAGGTGAAATGTTTTAAACAGATCTTTGTGAAGAATCAAGTGTCTTTAATTTTAAGGGGTGCACTTAGGAGGCAGATTATTCATAGAGACACACATAGAAGCTTTCCTTAGCTCCTGCAGGCCAAAGTAATTAAGTCATAAACCTAGCCTCAATTCTTTCCAAATTTTTAATAAGCTTATTATGTCAAAACCATATCCCAATATTCAGATCAAGATATACACCAGTTAATGATTTATTCTGGAGTTCTTTCATGCAGAGAGAGCTGTTTTATCCTTATGTGGGGGGAAATTTCCTGAATGAAGAATTCTACCTCCAGACTAAGAACTGCAGCCTGCTCTTATTTTTCCTCACTGAAAAGGTACAGAACACATTACATCTTCCACCTCAGAAAACAGTAACTTGAAATTTTACTCTTTGTGATCTGAAAAAAATGGGTAGCAGACAAGATTTTTTTTTTTTTTCTTTACTTTGTAAAGAAGAGCCTTTGTTTTCAGTCTAAAGCAACACTGGAAAGATTTCTTCAAACTGACAACACACCTATATTTGAGGAGCTTTATTTCCATCAGATTTTTTTTTTTTTTTGTCAAGTTGTAACCTGAATACGTACATAAAATGTCTCTCTTAAAAGACACATTAAGATCTCATCTTTACCATCAGTAAAATACTGCAAATCAAGAATTCCAAATTTCAGTCCCAACTAAATCCAACATTTGTTTGTAACTCAGAACCCTCAACAGTAGTACTGGAACTCCATATTTGTGAAGTTTCTTGCTTCTGAAAGCCTCTAGGTATTTTACAGACAGTAAATCCTACTCAGAACTCCTGCCTGCCTTCATTCGTGCTGCATTTCCTGCCTCTACCAGAGCATCCTGAAACGCACACCTTACATTAACCCTATTTTAAAGGTAGCTACACAGGGAGTAAGTTAATTGCCCAGTCATCAGAAATGGAATTTTCATTTCCTCTGACTGGTGTTTTTATCAAGATATTACTAAGAATTAATCAGAATATTACCAATAATTATCAAGTTTTTGCTAACAATTAGAATTGTATGTCTGAAAAGAAAAGAGTATTTGTTTACTGATCTTCCTAAACAACAAACTGCAAATGCCCAGCAGATTTTTATTTAGTTATGCCCTATCAGGACTACAAAGCTAACTCAAACCTCCCTAATGGAGTTTTAAGCTGAAATTTAACTCAACATTAACAGTGTTTAGAAACAAAAGTGTACTTTTTGTTCTCCAGAACAGATCATGCTTTACCTCTGCTTTACTCCCATTTCAGTCCCTGCCATCATCCTTTATGTTATTCAGCAACAGCTTGCTAAAAGCTAAACAGTTAACTATTTGATAAATTCTTTCTTGAGCTATTTTGTCTATGTTGAAGCCAGAGTCACAGGATTAGTACAAAGACATAATACTCAATTCAAAAGAGTACTTAAGCCGAGAAATACATGATGTATGTCCTGTAACTCTAACAGTTTAAAAACATGTTAATACAGACGAGTTTTCCAGACCCTGAAACGCCAGGCTGTTGGAGTGTCAGAGCCATGGCTTCCCAGTGTGGCCAGTGCCCTGCCAGGAGCTCTGGGGCACATGTGCACACTCATGCCCCTCCAGTCCGGCTGTTTCTGCTGTTCTTGGGAGCAAGCAGGACATTGAGGGAGGTGGAAATCCTATTCCTTGAACTGGTGATAAAGATTTCTTTTACATTTCAGCTAGTTTGTTTTGCAAGAGAAACAGAAAAGCAGGCAAAGTTACAGGAATGATGAAAATAAAATAAGCAAACATTCAGTCTGCTGGATTTTATGGTCTCCTGCAAACATGGACAGTATATGAAACCAAACTTGACATGTTTTTCCTCAAGATGAAGTTAAAAATTAAAACCAGGACATTAGTAGACTTTTTGTTTGTTTTTAAAGACATATTTATGTCTTTATTGCAGAGGTGGAGTTTTTACTTTTAAGTTGGTCACAAACACGTTACTAGATGATTAAAACATTCAGAAAGACACAGCTCTTTTTCCCCCTGAACAAAACTAGATAAGGAGAGAAAAAAAATTCCATCAAAACCTTTGCATTACTTTAACTACTTCATAAAGAAAATTAAGGGGGGGGGAAGCACCTTTTGAGACAGGCACATAGGCACAGTACTGTAACAAAAATTACTATCATAAGAGCACTGCACTGCATGTAAAAACATCTCGCATATGATGTTCCCCTAACAAAACTCTGCCTGTCAGTTTTCGTAACATAAGGACCCCATCCAAAACCAGATTTAAACTGGAAATGAACTTCAAAATGTAGTATGGCTTCAACAGAAGTAAACCAAAATACAACGCTTTAGAAAACTTTCCCAAGAAGCTGCAAATGTGGTTTGTTGGTTTTTTTTTTTTTAGAACTTCCAGTTTCAAATCAAAATTATTATGATTTCCTTATCAAAGTAGCAAGTCATGCAAAACAATTTAAAAAGAGTCTAAAGCTCAGAATTTAATTAGAGATAATATTAATGCATACATATCCCAGAAGAGTGATTTTGAGAGCTGCCCCAGCTGTAATTACAGAAGAACCTCACAGCATTCCAGCCACTTGGAGGCGGAGGGGCACCATGGGTCTAATTTTGAAGCAAATAATGAGAAAGCTGAAAAGTATGACTCCATATATTTGGAATCATCTTGTGGTAATCAAGGTTACAGTTCCTTATATGGCATGGAGAACATGAAGCACACACAAAAAATAGAATATTAAAACTACGGGGTACAGGGAACTGCAGCTACTGCAGAAACCCCTAACCATACCCCACTGACCAGCCAGCAAAGCCCTCTCACTTTTGTGTCGCCATGAAGTACAAACCTTGCCCTAAAAACAAGGCTGGTTATGCACCCAGATCCCTAAACTGCATAATTAAAAAAGTGTAATCCGCCGGGAGGCATGAATGAATTTTAGACAAACCCAACAGAAGGCAAACCATCCCTCCAAAAACTGCTAGCGATAGAAAAGAGAAATGGGGAAAAAGAAAAATCTATTTAAAGAGGTTGTAGTTGTCTTTTTTTTTTTTTTCTCTGCCTGTCTAAAGTTAGTCTGGCTTAGAGGATGCACTAACTTTCCCAATCAGTTTTACATTACAGCACAAGTCCAGAAATAGCTCCCAGCCGCCTTGGCCTCTAGCACGGTTGCCATGACAATGGAACCACAGTGCTATAAATAGCTCATCAGCACCAAATCTTGTGAGACACATCTGGAACAGGGCCAGCCCAGCCCTGGCCTGACAAATAAAAATAGGCACAGGCAGTTTCAAAGGCTGGAAAGGTACAATGCGGCTCAGCTTGTGTGGAGCAGCAGGCAGAGAAACACTTCTGATTGCTAGTTAGCACAAGATTTACCTGATAGGAGATTGGGAGAAGTATAAAAGCTACTTTATTGCATACTAAACACTCCAGTCTTTCTGTAAGGTCTATGTTTCTTGGTCTTCCCCCAGCCTGCAGCAAAATCATACCACTTCTGAAACTGTAACAATGCAGTCCTTTGCCCAGGAGACCATTAAAATAAGGAAAACCAGAAGAAAAGCGATCTTCAAAACTTCCCCCTCTAACTATTCCTGTCCATTTTTGTGCAGGCTCAAGTGCATTTAAGCGCTCTGTGAGTCTGACAGGCATCCTGGATGTGCTCCCGCATGGGCCGGAGCTCTTTGCTGCAGGTAAAATCATTCCCAGGCCGCTCGGTGCCTGTGCGAGCCCAGCACGAGCCGCGGTTGCCCCACGGCCAGGCTGCGGCCGGTTGCCCCCCGGCCAGGCTGCGGCCGTGGCCGTTCTGCCCCTCACCCTCCACAGCACACACCACCGACCCTCACCAGCGACAGGGCTACAGACCAGATCTGCAGCTCAGGCCAGACCCCAGCCCTGCTTCCAGAAGTGGAAAGCAGGATCAGCAGTTGCGGCATAACCCAGCCCACTTCCCAACGGCTCTGCTTGACAAAAGTGCCTTTTGAGCACGCATTTTCTTTCACTTAGTGGGTGAGAAAATGTTGTATTTTTAGCACAGACTCTTGATCAACCCATTCAATTACATCTAAATTATCTGTGTGGGAACAGAATGTTATGTCAAAAATGTTATTCAGTATATTTGTCAATATTACCCAACAGAAGACATTTGTATAATCAAGAGATTCAATATTTTCTACAGCATATGAAAGCAACAGTTCAGGAATCAGACTGAAGTTGTAAGACTTTGCTATTTCACACACACTGGAAATAGCAGTTGGCACGATATAATGCAGTGAATACTACTCCCCAAATATAAAAATCTTAGTTCCTCTATCAAAAAGCAATAGAGGTTACAGATGGGAATCAAAACCCAGCAACTATAGTAAGCACTAAGCCACGGTGAAACATCTTCCATATGCCAGAAAGGCACCATGCACATGCTCCACACAAACTCCACCATCAGCCCACAGGATTCCTTTAGGTCCCTACGTGGATATTTTAATTTCTAAAAATTGTAGAGTAATTTCTGTCCAGGATTAAAGCTGTATGTAAACTTCCCTTCCCCTTTCCTTTTACCACATCCAGTTTGCTCTTTTGCTATCTGAAAAATACATGTTTCAGAAAACAGCAGTTTTCACATAAGTATTTTGGAAAATGTACTTTGTAACATGGAGTATAAAGATATTTCAAGTTAGTTTAAGAGCCTATAATCAACAAGTATTAATTTAAATCGTATCAAAAAGGTTTTATTTTTTTTCTCCCTTAAGAAAGCAATTAATTATTACAAGATAGCCCTTTCTGGCTCCTACGATGAACAAACCTTCCAGTTTTGTCTGCGAGGAAGATGGAGAGAGCTGTAGAGCACAAATCACTACAAGGTTACTCAAACCTGGGCAATATTCCGTGGCACCCCCAGGATGCCTGCCAGATCCCCTCTGCCACTGACTCTGCACCTTGACTTGATGCTGCTTATGCAACCCTCCTCCTGCAGTGATGGCACTGGAGGGAGGTCTCCCCAGGCAGATCATTTGTGCTCCTTTACATTTCCCCCTGACCAGGGGCACATTTTATCCTGAACATTACAGGCCCCTGCCCACACTGGGTTCTCAGTTTCCCAGTGAAGCCTGTCCCACACAGCTTCCTCCCACCCACAGCCGACACAAACCCCAACACTTGAGGCTGCTCCAGCTGCCTTCACTCCTGTTTTGTGAACATGTACGAAGATTTTCACTCTCTCACAACTACCAAAACAGACTGATTAAAAACAACTCACTACCTCCAAGGCTCACCCAGCAATACAAGCCTGTATGTGTCAAATAACTTCAGAACAGCCCCTCACCCCACCCCAGAGAATTGCTTCGCCATGCCAGGACGAAGCGTAAGCCGATCCAAGGCCAAGGCTGGGTCCAGAGCTGAGAGGTAACGACAGGGATGAGATCACTCTGTCGTGATCTGGCTCCAGGGCAAGCCTAGGGCGGGAACATGGTGTGAGTGGGGAGGAACATGGCGCAATCCCTATTAACTTCAGACAGGCAGCCAAAAAACCATGGGAAAAGGTGAAGCAATTAAATGTTCGCATAACAGAATTCCTCACTTCACTTTGCTTTCCATCCCTCTTCTCCAACTTTTCTTCTTGAGTTTTGGTGGGCCAAATGCACCAGGGACTAGGTCTAACTACCAATCCTGTCTCTTGTGCGACAACATCAAATCTAGAGCTTTAGATACGGGACGTTATCTCTTTTCTACACTTTAAAACAATTTTGTCTGGTTGCCTCCATTTTTAATTATCCCTACTAACAAATCAGTGTTTCAAATAAAACAAAAAGTGAATTAATCAGGAATTAAAATATCAGCCATCTCTAAACAATTCCTATGCTACTGGAAGCAGACTGAAAGGCAAGTGGTATGTTGGGCCTGGAGAGTTCCCAGGGAAATCAAAGCCCAGACAGGAGGGTGGGAATCGGGCACAGTGAAGGGACAGCTGATGTTGCAGCCTGTACGCCTGGGCTGCTCCGTGACTTACCTGCTGCAACTTTTGTCTTTCCTGAGACTTGAAATGGTTTTAACCTCCTGTGACCCTCTCCAAGAATGTCATCCTAGAGAATCAAACTCCCAGATACTCCAAGGTTGGTATCTTTTTCAGTTACTTCAGCAAGAGCTCTGCACACCAAAGACTAGAATTTTTTGTTTTACCCAAGGAATGAAAAGCTGAAGTCTAATACTTAATTGTAAGAAAATAACAAATTGCTTCCATGGTCTTTACCATGTATAAAGCCATATTGCTGGAACAGGGAGAACTCAAGTATGGCTGACTGGGAACTTCTCTCCCACCCTGCCCCCACCTAAATATCTGTATTCTTAATATATTGTTTTTGTCTTGCCTGCTTTCTGGAAGGTAGAAAAAGCTCTATATCTATGAACAAGGTCAGTTTTTTTTCTGCTGTAAGCTGGTTTTAATTGTAAGCTAAGGTCACATACTTTATATACAGCAGAAACCAAAATAACTGCATCACTGACTGTATCATGCCTGTGCTCTGTGGGGGCTGAACTTGGAAGGAAACTTTAAATTCATTAATTTTTTCAAAATCTATTTAAAACAGTCAGGTGCAATAGGCATCTTCTTAGGTTTAAGAATATTTGCTGCTAACTTTGACTGAGATTGTTTAAGCAAAGTAATTTATGCAAAAATCAACATGAATAATTTTTAATGGCATTGAAGAGTGCCTCTACAGAATATAAATTTGTTTGAAACCCTCCCACATCTTTGAGTTCACATCAGCAAATGAATGCTTGCTTCATTTTCAGATGTAATTTTTAATATGACAATAACCTATCAAGTAAAGGTCCCCTATCATAGTCTGCTCTGAGCAATTAAAACAGGTGAACCTAATGGGATATCCTTCCATTGTGTTTCAACCAAGTATTTCTATGAACCTTGTCCTCATGGTCTTTAGCTCCCTCCAGTGCCATCAAATCAGTAGAATTGCTTTCAGCTGATCAAGACCATCACATACATATAATTTTAAAATTGCATTATTCTGACAAAATTCATGACATCACTAATAAATAAAATAAAAATTTCAATAATTTAAAAGGTTAAAGTTTTAAATGAAAGCATGTTGCCTCGACATCTGTGATCAAAAAACACAGCCAGAAAGTAAAAAAGACAACTAAAGAGCTAGGTCTGAAGCAGGAATAACACTATACTGAGAGCCACAAATCGCTTTTGATGCATAATTTATTGGCATTTACAACATGCCTTTCAGATGATAAAAGACTTAATAAGCTAATACTTCATGTTAGTTTCCGTAATTTGAAGAAACAGAGCTGTCTGCAAAAATGGACAAATCAAAGGTTCAGACAGTTCCTGTATTTTTCAGCTTGTGTGTGGTTTGTATAACCTAAACTCCAAACACTGAGAATTCAGATCCAGGCACTTCCCTAACTGCTATATGAAAAAAACAGCAACATTATTTTTAACAGAAATTTTAGAGACAGAGGTAGGTGGAGCTGATATATCTCACAGGACAGAAAGGAAATCTGATCCCAGGACTGAGTTTTTGCAGGAATAGCTTGGGGAAGGAATCAGGCCCCAGACGAGCCCAAAACAATGGGAGGACGAACCATTGCTGGGCTTCGAGCAGGGTGGTAGGCAGGACTTCACTGCTTCATTTCAATACACTTGTACAAAGGTCTTCAGCAATCCGATTCACGTGTATTTACACACAAGAATACAAATCCAGCGCTGGAATTTTGTCTACATAGGCACCATCGCAACTGAGATTTTTGTTCAGTTTTAGGATGTTAGGTTCTTTTGCAAAAAGACAGTAATTTTTACTGCTCACAGGAGGCTCAAATGTTCCATGTCTTTTATGCCAGTGCCACAAGTGGTGCTTGCTGCAGGCACTTCGGATGGGAAGGGCAGTCAGTGCCTTCCCAGGACTACCTGTCAATACCTGTTCCGGAGCTGACAGTTCAAACAATGCACAGCAGCTCACATTTCAGCTCTTGCTTTTCTTAAGAGGCATGTCGGTGCCCCCCCCCTTTTTTTTTTTAATGTTCTTTTTCCAGCTTGAAAAAAACAGCTCCAGGCTTCTGTAAAAGGAGGCACACAACCTGGCATTCAATACGAAATGCATCTGTAGAGAACACACCTTTCATTCTGAAGTGAGTTAGAATATCTTCTTTTTTCTTGAAAACTTTTGCTTGATCATTAAATTTAATAGCAAACATACTTGGAAAAAAAAAAAAAAATTTAAAATAAGTGACTCAGAGCTACAAAAGCAATTTCATACTGTTAATTTTGAGCAGTACAGGGACACTGATCTTTGGCTACTGTGAAAAGCATCACCTGCAAATATCTTTCTGTGTTCATTCGCCACACGATAAAATGAAATCAAATTTAAGTGCTTGTCTCTCCCTGGTACTCGTTACATTCAGGCAGATAACAGGAGCAAGAAATCAAGCTTGAAGCCAGATTCAAAGGCAAACAATAAAGGTGAACATACTGCTTCTGCAGGAAAGCCATTCACAGGGAGTGACTGTGTTTCTGAAAATGTACACCCTTTTATTCCCATAGAAATTGAACACATCAAAGTCATATGGTTTCATGATTTTGCTCTTTGCTGAGATTTTCACTACTCCTACAAGGAAAATCTAATAGGGACCCTACATCTTCACTTACTCATATGTTGTCTGCAATAACATTAATACAGAGTCATTGACTATGGAATATTTCCCCTAACTCCATTTGAATGTTTTTGCTTTTAAACTTGCAATTAAAATGGACACCACACTGAATACTATGGCTTTGAAAAGGCTCACAAACAGCACTAATTTAACAAGTGACATGATATGCCATCTTAGAATCTTTTAAATAAAATATTTTGGACCTACCTCTTCTCTTCCCCACTGATCTGCTTATTTGACTCAACTTATCCCAAAGCAGAATTTTAATGACTATAAAAATATTAATTCCTTTAAATCTTATCTCTCAGCAGGATATACCCTATAGCTGCAAAACATACTTTAACTTTTGCAAAATCTGTTTTTTAACATCGACTTCTCTCAGCTGCATGGTTTTAAGATTAAAGTAACAGCAAATTTAGAAGGAAACATGAACAGGAAAAGTAAAATCCCTGACAAGGCGCAACATTAGGCTGTTCTCTCTCTCGGCCAAGAGTCACTCCTGCTGGTTTCGGCACAGAGAGGTTTTTCCACCACCGTTCCCCGACCCACAGCCCAACACTCAGGTGCTGCAAAACATGGAAGTGAGACAGGACTGGAGTAAGTGTGCAGAGATGTGCCTGGTGATGGATGTGCATGTGTCAGAAGGACCTGCTGGCTGAGCACACGGCAACAAAAGAGGCAAGAGGAAACTGGGGAAGGACTTTTAAAATCCCTTATACTCTAACTAGCTTAGGACAATGTTACAGAGAGGAAGTGATAAAACAGCTGTTTCAAGTCAAGTTCGTTCTTTTACACTGGCTTTATTGACTCTATTACAGTTATATAAAAGTGTTGTAATTATCTAAACAATTACTAAATATACTAATAGAAAATTATTATTTCAGCAGTATAAGTTTATAAACCTTCCATAGCAAACCAGAAGGCCCGATATTGAAATGGAACCTTATATTCAGGAGAATATGAGGATTCAGGAGGTATTAAAGGTGACACGTATGCACCACCCTTGCAGCCTCCGAATCCTCACGGGCCTCCTGGTTTGCAGACTTTACATAGAGGCCAAGGACTGAGAAAGCCTGGGCAGGTCTTCTCCCACAGCCCCGTCCTCCTCTTCTGACATGAGTCTCTGTGCTCCCTGTCAGTGCCAGAGCCTTGACCACAAACCACCCTTCTACCAAGGTTGAAGAGAATGTCTGCACTGAGGTATACTGCACAGAATTCTGCTACATCTAAATCCCTGCCACATTCTCTGGAAATGTTAACTTTAGCCCTGCTTTCCTCAGGAGGCAGGGGGAAGGAGAAAGAGACTCTAGCCATTATGGTTGCGAAGCAAGTACAAAATGGTGCAAGGAACTCTACCTATGCATGCAGCATGAAACAAGCACACCGAGAGGTGAGAAAGAATTAAATCTTGGCAGACATTATTTCTAGAACTCCAGTGACACTCATTTATGCTTTTTTATTACACCAAGAAGAAAGTATCACAAAGCTATGAATAACAACTCATTTTTGCACCACAAGTGGGTGGACGTCCCACCCCCACACACTCAATCACAGCTGGGCAGCCGGGAACCCGAGGGAAAAAAGAGCCAAATTCAAGAGCCCAGGGCGTGCATTCAAGTTCCAGAAAATTTGCAAATTCCACTGGATGACTAAAAGCCATCAGATTTCAGTAGGACACACATATCTTGACCATCTCTTTGTCTGCAGAGGGCAGTGTCTCATGTTTGCATTTTAAATGGCTGCAACCCTAAACCTAAATTATTTATTAACAGATTAAAAATTTCCTCTTCTGCATGAGAGCAACATTTAAAACCATCTCAGGAGAAGAACTGAACTGAAACAGGCACTAAAAATCATGAGTAGAATTACTGCAGTGGGACAGATAAGAAGAGATCTAAGAGGGTATTATCTCTTCCCCAAATGTAGTGCATATTCCTGCATCAACATATGCTAAGGGGTTTATGAACTGAGCTGGGCTTTTGGTCACCCTTACAAAGCTCTCCTCAATATCTAAATCTACTATTTGGCACAAAGACATAAACCCAGCAACCATCTTATGTCTGTACAGCTGATGTACAGTACCCGTCAGTGTTGCAGTCTTGGTTCAAATACCCACCTGAAACTTAGTGACCATGTGACATTCACAGCCTACAGACTTTGTAAGAAATATGCAGTAGATGTGTTGCTGAGAGACATAGTTTAATGGTGGATTTGGCACTGCTCGGTTAATGGCTGGACTTCATGATCTTAAAGGTCTCTTCCATCCAAAATGACTCCATGATTCAAAACTGTGGTAGGAAGTAGAGGAATGCAGCAGCTCTAGTGCAATGATTGTGACCCAGCTGCAGCCTGGACTGGCTCACCTATTGCTCTGATACCTGTAACTAGAAACTGTGCACTTTAAGAGTGCTGAAGACAATTCCAGGATTTCCATTTGTTCTGCACTACTATAAGTAGAGCTTTCAGATCTTGGTTTACACTAAGAACAGCAGCAAAGACTGCAAGGTAGAAGAGGCTCGTATCAGATGGGTCTGACAGGGAGAAAGTCTGGAGAGAAAGATCAACGGTTCTGGTGAAAAGGAGGGGTGTGGGTGTTCTTCTATTACTTATACCTTATCAGGTGCTTACATATATACAGTCTATAAACATTATAACTCTGTATATGAAACAGCTTTTACCACAGAATAGTACTTTAACTCCACTTCCTCTACTCAGCAGCAAATTATTAGTTTCACCACAAAAAAGGGTGCCTCAGTGCAGCAACTGATCCATTACACTGAATAATATGCGACTACTAAATATAGCTATTCTCTGTTTGCTTCTACATTTTCCAGACTGAGACACTTTTGCAGCATCTTGAACACACGAGCTGCCCTGTATTGATTGTGATGCTCAAAACTAGTGACAGGTGCAGAGTGCTCAATGTGGCACTTTTCCTTCACCCCATCCTACCCGCATTTAGATCCTATGGCTTCAGCTTGTAAAACTACAGATATCTTCTTTGTGTAAATGTACCGCACAGAAAGTCCAAGAACAGGCTGCCAATAAGCAAGTGAGAAATTTAAAAGAGATCTGAGATACTAATAAACCGTGCCAGAATCACACGCTGCATCTAAACACAGTTTTTAAGGGAACATCATTGGAGTACTTCTGCAGATAAGCATATCCAACATTTTATTAAAAAAAAAAAAACTTCCTCCTTTGAATAAACCCATTTGAAAGACCTATGTTTTATTAAAACATAGAAACATTAAAACATAGAAAATCTTATGATTTTCTGTTTCTTTGCCTAAAGAACAACAGAATGGGGAAGAAAGAAAAATAAAGGCAAATCCAGTTTACACTCGGGTCACTGCCTTGCTTGATTGTGGCTCTAATCACCAAGCCCTTAAGGACGAAAAAAAACCAGCCACCCAAGCCCCACACTGCTCTGCAGTAGAACTTCCTCCTGTTACCTACATTCATTTTTATCAGTATAAACTGCAGATATTTACTAGAGCTACAGTCAAAAGGTATCCCAAGGAATGAATAAAAATCTTCAATTAGCTTCACAATTGAAAAATGCAACTTTTAAAATTTATTACTATCTAAGTATGCGGGGAAACTGTCACTCATTTAACATAAACATCTATCTAACTACGGAGTAAAAATCTGTTTCAGTTTTCTGCATGTCCAGCTTCAATCCATTATGATGCTTTGTGGTATGGATGTTAGGAATAAATGGGAAACGGTTCAGAATTTAGAAGATACACTATTACAGTGTGGATACTACAACCCAATTAGCACTGTAATCCATATATGTATAAAAGCAGCATATGCTTGCACAGATTCTGGTAAATACAGAGGTTTGTTTTAAAAAAAATACCATGTTTCATACAATCTAAACATGGTAATTGTCGCTTTATCTCACAATCTACACTGTGATTTCAATTATGCACAACAAAGGGGCTGCTTGTGAGAACTGAACTGAGAGGCTAGATAGCACACCTCATAATAATAGTATCAAACCTACGCTCATTAGTGTTTGTTTGTTTTTAAAAGGTATTTGTTAAATTATTACAAACGTCTATTACAGACTGGTGAAAGAAGAAAAATGTGCTGGGTGCAGCACTAATCTTTAATTTCTAAGACTTGTCTTGAGGGAAATCAGTTTCATATTCTTTACAGCCACGTGACTTTATCAGAAAACCACAGCACACAATTTCGGCATAATTAGCAGGACCTTCTTAAATACAGCCCAGAAGAAAGCTCTGAGGGAAACAAACACATTTCACATCATTAGGGGAAGTCAGAGCTGAAATGGAGGTACCAGCCTCCACAAAGAACAGCAGAAATTCTACCTATTTTTAGTTCACAATTCCAGTAAGAAAACAGCTGGAAGTCTAATGAAATTATCTTGGTGACAAATTTAATGGACTGAACACTGAAGTTACTATTTTTAAACAAAGTTCCTAATTATCTTTCAAAACAAGAAGCAATTAAGCAGCAGTGGAGCTATGGCTTCCCAAGCGCCTGTTAAGGCTTGGCTCCAATCAGATTGAAACTGGGAAGTGGCTCAACACCTTTCTGATCCTAAAATTTGGTTGAGGGCCAGACTCTGAGTTTGGTTGGTTTGGGTTTTCTTTTTAGTTTAATGAGAGCCATTCTGCTTTGACCTGTCCAGTCCTGCCTTGCCTTGCTTTTCCCAGTCACCTTCTCTGCAAGTCGGGGATGGCTCCGTGCAGCTGCACGGTTCACAGCCTGCCTGTGTGAGGACAAGGTGGGGAGGGAACCAGAAACAGAGTTTGTAACGTCTGAAGAGAGCTGGTGAAAAGCATAAATGATAAACTGCTTGGGTCTTACAGTAGTTCAGCTCCATGGAAGAGAGGGGGACAGTAAAGCACTCCAGAGGCCATGGTGAAGGGTCAAGGATCTTACCCAGCAAAAAGCTCTGAAAGAGCACAGAGGAATTCACAACAGGGAGCATGTTGATATTTGCAAATTTACTCAATGAGCCACAGAAATCACAATAAAATGAGTTATAATCTGACATGCTCTTCTCCAAATAGCTCTTTAAAACTAGACATTTTAATTACTGGTTCCCTTGACAACACACTGTGGCAATGAAACAAACTTCTAACACTGGGGTAGAGAATTAGAGTTAGCATTGAAAATACACATATAACTTACTAATTTCTTCATTTTAATGTGACATTGCAGCAGAGCTATTCTGATTCCTAGAGTCTGGAATGACCATTTGGGGAACTTATCATCTGTGCTGGCAAGGCAGGAGAAATATCTAAAGCCATCCTCTCACTCCTACAAAACCACTGTGTCAAGATTCTTCATGCCATTGCAACACTCCTTGGCATTAATACCATGAAAGATTAAACAAGTTCCTTCATTCATCTGATTTAAAACCTCACACCATGTAAAAATCACCTGAGAGTTTTTGAAGGTGTGAGCTTTTATACTCTTCTTGAAGAGACACATCACAACACCAGTTTATAAATGAGGAAAGTAAGTTTCACCCAAGCCTGGCCTCTGATAACAAAACGTGTGGATTCTAAAGCAGTTCAGCTCCATGGAACAGTTGAACAGCAGGTCCTCCAGCAGAAATGAAGAGAAGCCATTCAGGCTGAACCAAGGAAAGAACTGAATCTATACACCTTAACTGCAAAATCTGTTCTTCATGGCACATACACCGACAGGCAGAGCTAATGAAAAGACCAAAATAAAATAACAATCAGTAGACTCAAGCAATATCGGTTCACTCTTGAGACTCAAACTGATTAAAGAATATCCAGATAACAGCCATACTCTTTATGGCTATGTAAGGAGTCTGCCTTGGCAGGTATAAACCTTCCACACTGTCCCTGATTTCATACATCATAAATGAGGAATTAAAATCTAGTTGAGATACCTTAATAGCAGAAGCAGTGGACAGTGTGTTCCAGACATATTCAGCAACTTTGCAATGTATTATCAACATCAGCAATATATGAACAAAAATGGCAAAGGAACACAATTCTTAGGGGTTTTGCACGTGTATTGCTACATTAATCTATTTATAGGAATTATTTGGGCTTCAGAAGGCTTTAGTTTTGGGCTTTGTTTTTGTAAAAACACGAGTCTCTCACTAAGGATCGCAGAGCACTGCTCGGCTCCCACCAGCCCCGCGCTCCTCTGGCAGACCCTCCTCCAGGACCCAAGGCTCCTTCCTCCCCCAGCTGCCACAGCCTTGCTAAAAATAGGCCTCTGTTGGCTTTTACTCTGCTGCGTTTACATAAGCCCTTTGGGGGAAGGGGAACCTTGCCGAGCACCTAAGGCACTTCACAGCCTTCACGGAAAATTTACTGGGCAGCCAACGTGTTTCAAGTGTAAATTACCACCCAGACACCGATTGCATAATGAATACACTACAATTTAGCTTTGTTAGTGGATATCCTTCTAGGAGACTTAATTAGTGCACCACAATACAAATATAGTTAGCACAGAAGCATACTTAAATGTGACAACTGAATTTAACATTTCAGCTAAAAAATCAATGTATAATATACCAGAGTAATTGGTTCAAAACCAGCATTTCAAATCACAAAACCTATCGGTGATAACCTGCTTACAAAATTATTCTTAATCACACGTAAAATTACCTAGCAATTTTTTTTAGTTTATTGAGGACTTAGCCACATACTATAAAAAGTACTTAAAGAATACTTAAGTTCAGCTTCAGTGTGATAAATTGTTCACCTAATATTAATTATCTAATGTTAGAAGTGTTCACCTAATATGATTAATCTACTTTTTAATTTTCAGCCTGCCCCCCCTGAAGGGGATTTTTATGATTTTATGACCATGTTCTCTGCATGCAAGCACATGGTCTCAAACTTTTGAGCCTGCTGGTAAATTTATATAAAAGGTGCTGCAGAAATCTTTATCAGGGGTCTCTCAAAAATAAAATATTCAGAAACACCTGCAAATACAGGCAAGCACCCAGGCAAAAGACATTTAAATTTAGGTCCTCAGTGAAGGAAGGGCTTCAGTGCAACACCACCGGAGTTTGCAGAAGATGGAAAGGAGGGAGAGAACGTGCAAGTCAATAGCATTGAGTGCTCCCTCTCCCTGGGACTGGCAGTGATGTATTTGCAGTGTTTCAGCCCAGGGAATAACTGGGAATTGAACCTTTCACATTGTACCAGCAACTGTACTGGCCTCATTTCATCCTTTGGTCAAAAATATTCTGTTGCCTCCTATCTTTCAGAACACTGTTCCTTTCAAATCCCTTTTTAAAGCAAGTCTTTAATGAGGTTTAACAGTATCTTTTAAGGTCTTAGCTTGATAAAAGTATTCTCCTAATTGTCGTCTTCTAATCTTGAAACGTTCCTTTTCTGCAGCAGTACAGCGCAAGCGATAAGAGCTCTCATAAAAAAACCCCAACAACTCCTGCTCCAAAATCCGTTGTGCTTGCCGACGGCAAACATGGGGAGCAGCAGATCCCAAGGTCAGGCAAAAAGTTCCAGCAGCTACTCACCCACTAAGGCAAGTGAACTGCAGAATCCTAAAAATACCGGTCACACCTGCCTCACGTTCACTGCTCTCAGAGCGCCTGGGAGCTGCAGGATTTCAGCGAGATGCTCCCTCTGGAGCAGCACTTACAGGGCTTCCACAGCCAGACCCGAGGGTCCCCCCTCAGCAGTGCTCCCCAACCACCCCAGCATTCCCACCACTACATCCACCCAGGGAACACCAGTCTGCCTGGTACATCGGCAGAGGTAATACCAAAGCGATGCAATCATCACGCTCTTCCTCGTTTCCTCAAGCATTTTTTTCCCCCTGCATTTTCCATCTGCAGATCTTCCTCCTGAGGCAGGGATCCTAGTGAAGGCTGCTCCAGCCCACAGGGAAGTCTCTTATTCCATTTGTTTCTATATCATTCTGAATTGTTTGTTCAAATTTCAGCTCAAAACAAACCTCATTCAGAGCTTTTTATGTTTGCATAAAGGGAGGTTGCCAACAAAAGCGTGGGACAAAACGGTGAGTGAAAATAAATTCTCAGGAGCTAATACAAGTTTTAATAGTCACTTTGATTGATTCTTAACACTTGACAGTTGTGGTTTTCACTCGACTACAGTAATCTAAGACCACCATACCATTAAGTCTGATACTAACAATTCAATGTTGTTTGCTCGGTTTTTTTAATAAAGTTACTCAAATTTAACAGTAAAACTGAGCACATTTAAAATTGAGTAAAAACTTCAATAAATACTAAATTCTAATACACCCTAGGTGCATGACCACATTACAGAGTTTATATAAAGACAACTCCTCTTATTTTAACTTCTCATAGTAACTAATTCAATGTAACACAGACTGATTGCTACTTGTCTTCACAAAACCCAAAGGATTTAAGGATACTGTGTGTGTACACAACCTACTGTTTTATTGGTTCAAATTTACTCTATTTTTTTCAGAACTGGGATTACAGGAGAATTTTTACCTGCAACAAATAGTTATTTTTAGAGATCTGTTACACTTGCCCTACCATAAAAAATATGTTCCATGCCTAGTGAAAAACAAAACAAAACAAACAATTAACCAAAACAAAACCGCAAACACAGCAAAAAAGGGCAATACCATCTGCAAAATCCATATACAGTGAAGGCAAGGCAAAGAATCTTGAGCTTTTGGCAGTTATGTAGCTCTGCCAATTGTCTATCTGAATGTGTCAAACCTCATCAAACACTGAGCCTGTTCTGCGGTAAATGCATCAGTTGTGCGTGTATCAGCTTTGCACTAGGAGCCCAGTAAGGTGTTTACTACAATAGTGAGATCCTATTGCTCCAGGAATGTGTGGCATCACTTAGAAGATAAAAGGCTGCTCAGCAGAACACCGAGAAATCTCTGCAATCAGCCATATCTGTGAAACGGGCTGTTAATGAGTTAACTCACAGTAGGAGAAACTCCATCTGCTTTAAGAGAGTTTCTGTAAGGATGAATCCAGGCTAATGAATTCTTCTTATTCTCTACAATCATGAAAGAAAACCAAAACTGTGTAGTAACCCTATGTTAGTAGCTGCATTTAATGGTTTTGTGCAACAATGCAACATATTTGTTTCTTGAATGAATTATTTTGTATCAAGTCAGAAACAGCACTGATCAATCACTCAGAGTGGATTCCACAATGAGTCAGGGCTTTGGATGAATATATGAAAACTTACTTACTAATATATTAGTGTTAGAAAAATATTGGTCCTTTTTATTATAAGGAAAATAATTTATGAAGTCTGAAAACTTAACAAATAATCAAAGTGATCGACGCTACACATTTGCTTGATTAGAAGTTGGAAAGAGTACTTTTCAAGGTGACAACTCTAATTGTTTTGCATAACTAACCCAGGTAAGTTTAACTTTAGGTATACACCTACATACCTATCACACAATTACATGTACAGCAAACAGTTCTTACTCTATTACAAACTTGTATCTATCAACAGAGAAAGAGACCAATACGACATTCACAGCATCTTTTCCAAAAGCCTCAGCAAACAAAAGATTTTTTTTTTCATATATTTCCAGCATCTTCTTTTATACTATTAATTAGTACTGCAATAAAAACCCTGAGGACAGGAAAAAGAAGCAGTGGGAAGGAATGGGGAATCTGTTAACATTAAAATGAAGAAATTAGTAAAAGTTCAATTAACAGAAGGTTTTGCCTTACATTCCATCTCCTGCTGCATTGCATTTCAACCTTTCCCCTTCATCCACAAAAAAAAAAAAAAATTCTGCTGCACTTGAATTTGTATATTTGCAGAGAACAATAGCACAAAAACAATGCAGAAGCACAGATAGGTATCAGAAATATGTTGACTAAGAAGTCCAGATACTACTGAAAAAAGCAGAGCTGAAAGCAGTTAGAAAAATGCGCATCTGACGCTTGCTTGTAAAAAGCTCAAGATCACTTAATTTTCTCTTTTTGAAACAGAGATCTCAGGGCTTAGGCACATTTTTGTCACTTATCTGTACTACTCATTTATTGAAATGCTTAACATCATTTGGTGATGCAAGGATAATACTCTATTAAAAAAAATAGTTTGCCATTTTTAACCATTAGTAACAAGGAATCTGTTATTCTTTTTAGTGAATTATTTTTAACTGTGTATTAATTAACTCCATGGGTACAGGCAAACCATCAAGAAACTGGGCTAAAGAACCTACTTTGTCTGTAGAATTCTTAACTATAGCCAAATACCTTTAGTGCAGAATTATGAAGCTACATCATTCTTAGGTTAATACAGTAGTAATTACTCATACATTCACATTCTTTGATGACATCAACTTTGGCTTTACAGCAGGCTATTGAAGAAAAAATATAAGCTAAGAGATGTATCTTGAGCAAACTACCAAATGGCCTCAACACAGTATTCTTCACCAGCTAACTAAAAGGTCAACATGCTTTTTATTTAGTTGTGCCTTCTCAACACTGTCTGGATGTGCTTTTGCCATTCAAAGTGAAACTTAGCTGTCAGATGAGAACAGGAACCTACTGAACAAATCATGTGTATGTCTACTTACCATCACAGAAGAAATTTACTATTTTACAGGCAAATTTTATATAAAGAAAATGTTAATATTAATGATAAAGTTTCAAAAATACTCTTGATAAAGTGTGTGCCTAACCTGAGCAAACTTTGTGCATGTGAATTTGTTACTGAAACAAAGAAATACCTGAGGAAATTCTCCATTTGCCTGTGAAAGCAAATATAACAGTGAGGAATGAACATCCATTTCCACTACTCTGGCACCCATGAACACTTGCACTAGGGTTTATCCTCAATTCTTGCAGGCATTAGCAAGTGATACACTTAAACTTAACAGCAAAGCGTGGATGAAGGCTTGGGTCAAGAAACTGGGGAAGAACTTAGATCGCAGCTTTTTCATGCTCTTCAGACCAGGTCAGCCCTGCCTCCAGCTGAAGTCAAATCCTCAATATTTACAACTGGACATTGAAAGGAAGTTGCATCTGCAGGCGAAGGCCAGAAAGGAACTGACACATTAACAGATGTGTGGAACAAAGAAGAAATAAAGTAAAAGCAGTAAATGAATGAAGATGATGGGTGTGGGGGTGGTTACAAGTGGCAGACTGAGTGAAAGTGGAGGCAGAAATCAGATTCGAGGAGCAGTCAAACCCTCTCACAATAATTCAGAATGATGTGCTGGACCTCAAGAAGCCTGTGCTATGACTTCTTAAATCACATCTATTTTGGACTTGTAAGGGTCTTTCTACCATTGTGGCTCATCACTTTTAGTATTTTTACTTACTGGTGCTCCTAGTTTGTACCAACTCAAACAAGCTACTCCAGGACACCTTTTGTTTTACCGTGCTTCATCCTGGGATGCATTTTATTTTCAAGGCAGAGAAGTTTATCTGGGGTTGAGTATAGCCTGACATTATGAATTCTGATTAGCTGTGGCAACAGTGGGAACACGTGCTGGATTCATAATCCATTTATTGACTAAATTTAGGTAATCTGGTTTTCACAGCACTTGCCGGCAGGCACAACAGTCAGCAAGAAAAAGCAGACCAATGGAGTAGTTAGGTATAATTTAGCTACTTATATATTTGGATTAATTTTGTTGGTAGTGACTTCACTGAAGTCACGCAAAGACAGGAGTCACTGTGTTTTCCATCATCTACAGCAACCTACTTCTGTGCCCAATAACATAGGACTGCAGAGAAAATACAACCTGGGCTGTAATTTTTTTTTTTTTAAATTGAAATTTAGCCTCATTTAAAACATGATCTTCTATTCCCTCAGGCTGAAGAAGAGTAGGGAGAAGACCCTAATTCAGTTATCTGTAAGTGCTCTGGATAAAATAATGTGGGTTTTATAATCAAGACTAGGGATTAGAAGGTCTAATGACGATCCAGGTCTATTCCTTGGCTTGCCACAAAACTCACACAGCAGTAGGCAAGATCATCAGTTTTAGATCAGTGAAAGGGGACATGAATATTCTTCCTCATGGGAATGTTTAACAATATAATTGTTAATGTCAGTAAGAAGCTCATGTATGCCAGGAATATAGGCCAGGGAAATTCCTGTCCTGTTGAATGTGCGTACACAGAACGAGCTTGCAGAGCTGGAGGAGACAAGAGCAACTACTCTGCCAAAATCACAAGTGGAAAGAAAGT
The DNA here is from genome assembly GCF_000691845.1 of Merops nubicus. Lineage (NCBI taxonomy): Eukaryota > Metazoa > Chordata > Aves > Coraciiformes > Meropidae > Merops > Merops nubicus. Next base: position 61,600 of record NW_008580939.1, on the reverse strand, counting down.
AAAAATTTTTAAAAAAGCAATAAATAATATGAATAAGACACTAGGCTAACAGTAGTACCACTGATAAATCAGCCACTGTTTAAAAAGGTGAGACTTCCAGCAACCCCACTTTACTACATGTTCCATGAAGGGAACTTTGTGATGAAGTGAAATCAACATGGAAGAAAATCATTAAGAGCTCAGGTCGGGGACCGTAATTGCTCTCTGCAAGTCAGCAAATCCAGAAATAAAACACACCATAAATCTTAATAAAAATATAAAGAATTTACAACCCATAACAAATTAGAAGTTAAAAAAACCAACGTGTCCACAACTTCTGATCCTTCAGCAGCCCTGCACAGCAGTCGGCTAATAGCTGCTTCCTCCCCCTTTCTTTGGTAAGTATTTTAAAAACAAACAACTTAAAAAAGCCTTCTCATAAAACTCTTTTGGAGCAGCCTGGCACAGTTTCAAGCTATCGGAGTGGCTCTGCCGGTGCTGAAGTCTGAGAAACACGACTCTGCACCTAGAGCAGACACCTCCCCGGTGCAGACACCTCCCCGTGCTTCCTCCTCGCCTGAAATGGCAGGCGCAGGAGAGAGGCCGGGGCGGCCGGCGGCAGGAAATAGCGTGAGAATGGGTCTCCCGGGCTACTTCCAGCCCTTCCTGATATCGGCGGGTGTGAAATGGGCTGCAGAGACTGCCCCTCACATTATTTCCTTTTCCACCCTGGCCCAAACCAGGAAGCAGCAGCGAGGCAATACGCCGAGAAAGGACAGTGCGAAATGAAGCACAAAATCAAAGTGGTGGCCAAGGGGTCTAACTAAGCCAAGACTAACTAAAGCAAAAAATCAAGCATCTGTGTGCACAGCCTAATATTAGCAAGTCTAGAAACAGCATTAGGAGGATCGTGTGCCCAGGCTTTGCTTTTCATTTGCTACATAGGTAGTCCAACAGCTCCTGATAGCAAAGCAGTTCTCCTCAGGACACCCACAGCCTTGGGCTCAGGCCTCGCAGGACGGTGCTGGCATGCTTCATGCCCTTGTGCTACAAATGGCACATTTTTATGGGAGAAATCCTACTTACTCTGACCCCTCTGCTGTGTGTTTGCAAAGCTTTAAGAACAGAACTCCTCAAAGGAAAACCAAGGTAGAAGTATCAGCAACAACAGCACTTCAAAGAGATCCTGTTTGTTTATATTTGACAGAAGGCATATATTTGACAAACAGGTCTTGGCACATTACAGTGGAAATGGCTCCTATATTCTTAATATTAAGTAATATATTCTAAATGAAATGCAATCCTGTGCCTTCAGGGAAGAAATATGAAAGACAGTAAATCATTTATCACCACTGGGGTTTTCTGTATTCTAGACACTTCTCTGCTGTTCTGTTTATTATTAGCCAAGAGCAATATCACACAGCAGCCTCAGTACAAACATTCGTTCTCTTCTGTATATATCCCCACAAAAGGCAAGAGCAATGAAATTTGGTCTCCTCTTAGATATTGCTCCCTCCTCACAGTTAAAATGCATTCCTCTCAGAGAAACTAGTGACAACCTCCCGGACCATGTTGTTCTAGTAGCAAAATTGAAACTAATTACTTAGTAAGTCCAGTTAAGAAAAGGGTAACAGTCTCCTTTCCTTTCTGTGCCTCTCAAGACTGTAAAATATGCCTAGGCAGGAAGTACAGTAAAGCTCATAATGAGCAGAGGCAGCTACTTGCTCAAAACGAATAGGGTTCCCCCAAAGTGACATTTTCATTCAGCCAGTGAGCTCAAGGATAAAAAGCAGGATACCAGAAAGGCTCTCCAGCAGAGGAGGTTACTGGCTGGACCTCCCAGCTTCACACCTCCAAAGATCACAACTGCATTTGAATAGAAGGCCAGGACAGTACCTGTGGCTTTTGCTAATGTTGTCTTTTCTGAGCCAATGCAACCAGGAACTTGGTGGATGAACGAAACCTGCATTCATGTTCACTTCTTATGGGGAGATACTGTAAAATTGTAGCGAGTCAGCAGGCAGTTAGGGCAGGAAGTTAGGGCTCAGGAGCAGGTGAAAAACACCACTGCCAGATTCTAAATACCTGCACTCAAGTGATGTAGATGAAACACATTAGATGAAACATGTGAGAATTATATTCATTCCCACTTTCCTGGTAAAGGACAAGAAGTTAAAAGTGGCTGCCCTTGGCTGCTTTGTTCATCTAGGAAAGCTCCTGACTCATCACTTAGTTCCCTTCTTTCCTCAGCACAAACTCTGCAAGAGTTTAAGCCTCCATCTCCACAACACCTTTCCTTTTAAGGTGCTCCAGCATCCTGCAGCTATGCCATGCAGTCCTTAACTCTGAGAGGACCTTCTGCAGGACTAGAGCTAAGCTGCCTACATGGAGAAGCAGTTTTTATCCATGAAAAGCAGAACTGTAAAAGCAGTAACACTGAACAGAAGGACACTGTGGAAGTCCTCATAGGCCTTCTCAGTACCTCACTGCCAGCACCCAATGCCACACCATTAACAAAAAATGGAAGTAAGAGGAGGGAAAGGACTTGTGCCAGCTCCCAGAGGACAGCAGGCAGGATGCTGGGTGCTGCTGCAGTCTGCTGCCTGGCAGAGTTGCCACACAAGCTGACCACAAGCCCTGCAATGTGCCCACCCCCCGAGGACAGGCAACACAGGCCAGCCCCTAAGCTCTTCAAGACCCCTGAAGAAGCTCTGCACACATTTCAAGCACATTTGGAAGAAACAGAAACGAATTTCATTTTGATATTAATACTTCTGAAAGCCAAACAAAGCCCTGTGAGATAAGATACTACTCACTATTCCCTGCTGAAAGACAGACAGAATAGGCTTTTGAATATTTGGCAGAACCTCCTTGCAAAGCTTCCTATATAAAACCATGACACTTCCAAGAATGAAAAAAGCTACTTTTAAAAAAAAGGCAGAATGTTAAATGAGCCCATACCAAGACAAACTTTAAACTAAGCAATTCACACTGCAGGAAATGACAGTTTTAAGTTTGTTTTTTTTTTTTTTTTAAAAAAACTATTAAAAAACTAGAAAAAGTTAACTCCTGTGAACAATACATGTTTAGAATTTTAAAGTAATTCACAAAGCAAAGTATCCATTATTATTTAAGAATTGATTTCATTTTCAATAGCAAGAAGGGATTTTTGGAAGCTGGATTGATCTTGAAAAGGAAAAGCCACTTTTCTGCCTTCCATTTTAAGTATGCCTTTCTCATTTTTAAACAGGGACTTCAAAGGGGAAAGTGTTTAGAACCCAAGACTACTCTGAAGGAACTGACAATTCCAACACAGTTTGTGCAACTTTCTCTTTTAACTTCTATTAGCCCTAATGACAGCAGCTTGCATATTCAAATCAGAAGAGTATTCTCTTGATAATTCTCAGCTACATTTTATATTTTATTTTACATTTTATATTTTGCCTTTGCTACTTTATTTTTTTAGAGTATACTCACCAGTTTAATTTCATTTTTACAGGAAGTAAAATATGCCAGATCCCTTGAAAACTTAATACTGTAAGAACAAGTTCAGCTTTTCAAAGTGACATTAAGCTCCAAGCAACCGTTTTGCCATTAAAGAACTCTTACTTTGCATATTGTTACTAAAAACAATGCCACTGCATGATCAAAGATGCCAGAAAGGACAAGAATTACCAAAACTAATACTCAGAAAGTTCCTTCTCTAAGAATATAATGTCACATACTTTACTATCCAATTGAATAAATCTTAGAATTTGAGACATTTTTAGAAGCAGACTGCAATGATATCTTGGGGGGGAAAAAAAAAAAATCTGTAATTGGTCAGTGTTCAAGGTTTATTTCTGGCACAACAGCCCACAATGTACAATTAAGTGTTCCACTAGATGGAGCAGGATGGTAAAACCATCACGAAGGCCATCTCTCTTGCTGACCCATGAAAAAGTCAGCGGCCAGCAATTAGCAATGATAAGAATTTTAGCTTTCTTCTGTGCATTCAGGGCAGAAGAAAATTTGTTGCTCTTCCAAAAAAGGGCAACACAAAAGCTCCTTAGTGCTTAATAGTATTTATTTCTTCCTGTCATAGGAGCTGACTATGAACAAACACTAACTAGAAACACATAACCAAATAATCAGATACAGAACTAGTTTTTCCTCACTGCTACCACCTTTACACTAGAAAGACAAAATTTACTGGATAGTTGACAGAAAATGAAAATCTTGTAGTACTTTTTTATTCTGTAGCAACTGAACTTGCAAAAAGATCCATGTGAAATAATCAAACACTGGTCACCTAATAAAGAAATCGCTACACACCAAACAAATTCACACTAGAAAGGGCAGAACTTCAGAGGCACCTAAAGACCAGGAGCTGAGCAAGTGATAGTAAAATGATCTCCCTTGTCTCATTTCAAACAGATGTAACTGTTCATTTACCTTTAAGTCCACTTAAAAAGCCCAAAACAGACCAGAACGCCACCTTAAAAGCTTTATTTCATAAAATATTCTTTAAGACATGCAGCAGTAGACAAACTGCACCTGTCCATCAGCATGTGAGATGAGAACCCTGCATTTTGTTGACTATTAAACGTTATTTCAGGTTCTCCAGAAGAAGTACAGTCAGTATAAGCTAACAAAGAAAACAGTAACATCCCAAATTTAAGTCCTGCAATTCTTGAGTATATACAAGAAAAATACCAGGAATGGTCAGAATTGTCACAAACATCTTGCCATAAAAAATTCTGAACAATACTATATTGCTGTATGTGATAACTCCAGTCATGCAGCACTCTCTCATGACAATATTGATTATCACAATGGTGTAAATATAGCAGAAGACAGTGAATCATTCTCAGATATGTGCATGAAGGCACACAAGCAGAAGTCTTGGTGACCAATCACAAGCTGCTGCCCATGATTGTTGCTGCCATCTCTTTGTTTTCAGAAAACTAAACTGCACTAAAACCAAAAGCTAAAAACACAGGCATGCTTCACACCAAGGTACTTTCCAAATTACTAAATCTTGCTGCAGTGTTTGAAGCTGTCATTTGGAAAGGAACTGGTTGAAGCACAAGACACAGGAAATTTGGTCTTTGAGACAATACAGTTGGTCACAGCTTTAAGGTGTCAGCCTGTATTAATATCATCTGAAAACACATGCAAGGTTTTCAATATAGATATTCTTTTCTAACTGAATGCCATTTTTTCCCACCTCTGTGAACAGCTGATCACTGACAATTCACTGTGTAGCATATGCTCCTTTTCCAAGGTAAGGAAAAGTAAGCATCAGGACCATCTAAATCACTGCCATTAACATTCAATTAAAAAACCATGGATATCACAGTCAATATAGAACAGAATAGAAACAGTACTTACTACTGTGCACAATCAATCAGCTGATACTCATTAGATCTCTCATAGCAGGCTTTCACACCTTCATCTTGCCAAAGCGTTTTCGTATGTTCGTAGAACTCCTGGAAGAATAAAAGCAGCATTAGCACAGTGGGTTATGTGAATATATTTACGAAGAGAATCTGCAAATGGCAACATATTGTCACCACTGTAAGAAATGGTACATGGCACCATGTTTAACAAAAAATTTTGAACTTTTTTTTTTTATAACCTGACTACAAGTTGAGTTAGCTTTCTTAGTTGTCTTGGCTTTAATTTTTTTTAACACTTCTTTTTTGCTTCTTGATTGCTTCTCAATCATTTTGATTGAATCCAGCTATATACTGAAACAAGGGTTAACTTCAATGACAATTCTGTTGGCGTTTTTAATAATCAAATCTATTTGGTTACTGTCGTTCTTTAACTCACAATTCCACTCCATGTTATACTTATTTGGCTGTCAAGATTTTTATTTTTCCTTCAATGAAATACTACCTCTCAGGAATTCTTACATAAAAGTAGCAAATGGTGATTAGGTTTTACTTGGCTTTACAAATTAGTAAGGATCTTTGAGGATTAGATAGACAGTTGTATCTTACTTAACTCTGAATCACTTAATGTATTTGCAAAATTTATCATCTTACAGTGTAAAAGGATATTGAAATGCAGAAGACACACAGTGGTACAAAGATAGACCATGTTTTGACTGTGCTAACCTTAAAAATGAAAAGCCAAGATATGAAAGCAGACAGCCAAAACTGCAATGCTGCCGTTTTGCTGAAGCTGAAACACAGGTATAAAACACTACCATAATCCCATTCTTTTTTTGCATATAACAGAGGCACTTTGGTTCCAACAGAGGCATGTGCAACACATAGCAGTGCTTCTGGCTATCAGTCGAAGAACTCTGCATAGACTTAGAACACAAGCAGCCCAGCGACTTTATACACACACCCCAGTGTGGGCATTATTTTATCAACAAAGATGGACTCCTCTTGGCTACCTCAGAGCTTCTAAAGTGGTTTGAACTAAATACTTTAATATTGATTTTAAATGGACCAAGTAACTTATTCCAAACGAGCTTTCTGCACTCAGGACAGCACATGACCTTTAAAACGGGTGCTGTATATATTCTATTTCTTCCCCTACCTCCTCTCTTTACAGTGGAAATATTTTGAAGAAAAAGAATATATTAAATTGTCATTTCACTGCTTCAAGGTTCCTTCATTAACTTAGCTCTAGAATCACTCCCTCTCTTGGGATATTACTCTTTCACATTCTTTTATTATCAGTGTAGTATAAAGAAAGGGGACAGATCAAAATCTGACTTCCACGATTTCACTTGAAAATTTTTTAAAATTCACTTTCCTACTAGAACATTAGCTAGCACCTGCATTGTAGTAACAACTGTAGAACAGTAGACACTTTAAATGGTGTCTTGTAGTAAATTAAAGGTTTCCAAACCTTCTCTTTTGGCAGGTATGAGATGTATGTGTGATTGTGTGAACACAGAACTGTGAACACCGACAATAGAATCAGTCTATTAAAAGTAAATTTGATCTTGCCTGTATTGCTATTTAATATTCACTACCCGCATATGCACACAAAATACAGTAAATACACACTAAACACCTAAAAACCTTGCTATGGTAAATTTTTGAAAGAAATTATAGAATTTTCCTGTAGTATTAGAGCTCTCTTTCTGGTTTGTTCCCTGCTTTTACTAATTGTCCATGGACAAAAAGACCAGTTAAATTTCTTTAGGAAGATATGGTTTTATGTATTTATTTTTAAAATTAACAGTAGCCTAATACAGAACATCTTGTAACTTACTCAACTTACTAGTACAAAGCTGGGAAATTGGAAAACTGAATAATGAATGTTACAAGATTTTTTTGTTGAAACAGCAGCTGATTCAAATGGACATGCACCATTTAAATTTCCCATCTGATGAAGATAATTTACACCAGACTTCAGATAGTTAATTGAACTATTTGGCAGAGATATGGTTCTAAAATAGACATCTACTTCAAACCGGAGTCAGCATCTGCCAAGCCAATTACCTCTAAGTATACCCCCAAATACTCACTTCATCCTGCATTACAGTAATTAAATAACTAGGCAAAGATAAATTTACAGAAAATGCAATTAAACATAAAGATTCTTCATCACTTACAATAGACATTTAAACTGAAAAGAGACAGCGCCTTAATGAAAAGAAGTCACAGCACTGCAAAACTCTGCCACAAAAATGAGACACAAAAGTCCCTCCTCACTTTTCTCCTCACTACAATTGTGACATTCTGCCAGAGAACTGATACAAAACAGTTGTTCCAAAAGTTTCTGCACTCCATCTTACCTTGTGGAGAAACATTTGGAATAGTTTCTGCAATCAGACTCTTAAAATGGTACGAAAAGTAAATCCAGTCCCTGGCCTTAGCATAAACACATTGATAATAAAAAGCCTAGGATTTAGTTTAACAGAACAGTCACATGTTGTTCAGGAGAGTCTTCCCTGTGTTCTAAGGGCAGTTCTTAACTTCTAAGAAATACATGGATTACAATAATGGGATCATGATCAATGTTTGTGCCTTCTTAGGCTGTATCAGCAATGAAATACTTAACACTGCCTTTATATCTGTCCTGCTAATCTGAACTATAACCAGCAATACTTAGGCAATCCTTTCAATATTATTATTAATGGTCCATGTGGGATGTATAAAGTATTTAGGTCCACATTCTTTGAACTTTTTACTGGCATTTCAAAATCAGGATCTACAACAAAGAGAGTAACAGATCACTAAGGCACAGTGGGGTGCTGGGGTGGGTTATTTTGCGTTTAATCTTTTTTTTTCTTGTTTGTTTTAAAAATTGAGCTACAGAAATTGCAATATGTGAAGGGCTTTTATTAATTAAAAAAATCATTTGCCTTTAGGCCACATTAAATGTGTCTTCATACATTTTGGGACCAATGCTGATCCAGCTTACTCAACTGTAAACTAGGAAGCTGTTCACCAAAGGAAAGTTGGGTTACAGAGTTCCACTACTGCATTATTAGAAGCCTACTTACACTAGTGACTGATTTTGGAATGAAGACACAGCAGCTAGCTGCAAAAAGCCACATTCTCCCTCCTTGCCAGTACACCTACACTAACCACAATTCTGAAATAATATTTAAGGAAAAAAATTAACATAAGAAATCCCCAGCATCCCATCTGAGTCATGAAATGTAGCCTGGGGCTACTCTCGGGGAAGGCAAGTAAAGCCACAAGATTGGTTATGTATTTAGGTAAAACAGGGGCTTCAGAGGCCACCAGAAAAATGAAGCTAGCAACAGTTGCCTTTTTTTTTTTTTGCCTTTTTTTTTTTTTTTAGTTAAATAGGTCTAATTTGTATGAGATTGTTAAAAATAATTAGTTAGGAAACAAATTAACCCAAAGTAGCAGGCAAATTTCCTGGAAAGAAATAGCCAGAAAACTAGTCCTTACATGTCTGGCTCTTGTTTCCGTACCACTGATTCATTTGCTGGCACGTTCTAATATAACAGACTCTACAGCAGCATCAACACAGGTTTCTCTTGCACTGTAAAATGGAATTCCTAACAAAACAGTTAAAATAAATAATACTAAATAACAATTTAGTTTGAGATGACATTCCACAATAAACAGGATTTGCATAGTATGGTTGTATTATCCATTCTTGCCCTATGCATACTTAAAACTGAAAATAAATTGAAGCTATGTCATTTTCCATTAAAAAAAAAAAAAAAAAGCTGCAGTTACACAATATACACCCAAGATCCTGTTTAAACTACAGCTGAAGCTGTATAAAGCAACAGAAGTCAACATAAGTGATGACAGGATGGCATCACCGAGGAAGGTGGGAAGTGAATTCTTCCCAAGAATTATGTCACGCTTGTCGCGTTTAGTTACCACAAGACCAGACTTTACACTTTTCAAAGTGCTACCGTAACCCTGAAGAGGGAGAAAGCTTTGTATAGAACACCTAGGGAAAAGGATGCCACTGTAACACAAACGTGAACAGAACAAGCAGAGCTTGACTTTGAATGTGTTCAGGCAGAGCAGGGGCACAATCTGAATTCCACACACGATCCCTAACTAACAGGTCACATTTCTGTGACATGAGAAAAAATTCTGAGAAAACCCACTGTGTGGCTGAGACTTCTCTGGTCTTAGATAACTGAAGTATTAAGGACTGTGACTTGCTGATGGTGAGGAAGCCTCACCTCTCATCATCCCATAACACTGTGTTACTTAGAAAGTCTCATTTATGTGAATGTGTTTTAGTATTAATGTTTTTGTTATTAGATGACATTTTCACCACCTGCTGCAAGTTTCCCAATACAATGAGTCAATAGGTAAAACTTGTAAATTGCGTGTATTCACTTACAGGAATGGGGACAGACCTCTAGAGAAAAAACACCAACAGCAGCAGAAATCATGTAAAACAGATGCTTGGAAAATAGTACTTTGTTCTAGAAAAATCTTACTGACACAGTTCTGTATCAGAAAACAAGCAATGTGGAGTCTAATCAAGTTTAAAACCTACTTGTATCAAAATTTCAGCAAACTATTGTATTTGAATGTTAATAAAAATAAATGAATAAAACCAACAGTTTTCTTAAAAGTCAAATGAAAGAAAATGCTAAAGACCACTTGGAGGTTGACCATTTTGGTTGTTAAAAAAAAAAAAAAATCCTCATGAGACATATTCCAGGCCTGGGAAAAAAACAAAAGAACCAACATCAGCTTTTGAGAGGCGTTCTGAAAGGATAAAACATTAGTAGAAAATGAAAGAGAACAACTGGACATGTTGCCTATGAGGTTCTGTTCCCTCCAGATACATAAATACTCAAGAGACTTAAAAAAATGTTTATGAAGCAATGTTTTATAGGCATTAGGATGTTGGCAGGGAAAAACACTGGCACAGTTCTTGCCACTGTAACACCATGTTCACAGGAACCTTGGCATGGACATGCAACATTACCTTTTCTTTGTAAAATATAATATAGGGTGGATCTATCATTAGAACAGCTTATTTACTAATTCCAGCAAAAGTCAATGCCATTGAAAAAAATACCTTACCTACTAAAAGGTGTGTACAACCATTACACAATGTTGTGGTTAAAACTGGGATTCAATCCCTGGGCAAAGTTCATTGTCCCATGGAGTGGCACATTTCATAATAAGAGTTTTAAATACGTCGTCCACTTACAAGCCTAATGACTAAAGGTCAACCCAAACAAGCTTCTACCCATACCACTGTATTTTGAAGGACATGTGCTTCCTGACATTCAGCTTTTAAAAATAGCATTGACCATTGGTTTCAAACCCCTTTACAGACCTACTCTGCAAGGTCGGGGCACACGAACTTTACATCCACAAGTCAGGTAGTTCTGCTGCATTCTGCTGATGAACCTCATCAGAACAAGACAGTCCCACAGGACGGCAGGGCAGCATGCTGCATTCCACAACTAACTGCACTAGTAGATTTTCTCCTTCCAGGAGAGGTAAGTAAGAAACAACTTGACTTAATTTTCATTGCTCATATCTGAAATCAAGCGATTACTATTGACTGGAAGGCCACACAGAGAAGGAAACTGATGGCATCTTGTCATCCTCCCTGTGTTTGGGCAGGGATACTTAGAACATGTTAAATTTGTCAAATCAGACAGTTTAATAAGTCACTTACTTGAACAGGGAAACATCTGCATTCCTAATGGTGTGAAAAAGCGTTAATTATTGCTTGCTATTTTAGGGAAAATATGCTGATGATATCACAAAGGAAATGCATACCTACAAATAGCTGAAGATATTCTCCAGTTACTGGCACGTGTCCAGAGCTGAATACAACACTCTTTGGGAGAGGCCAGAGTACCCAGCACTTCCCATAACTGAGTCAGAAATATTTTCAGCAGGGATTCAGTCTCATTATCAATAGTTTTTCATGCTGAGAAGAACAATGCTGAAATATTTGGGGTTTCTGCTTACAGCACCTTCACATTTCTAGTAGGCAAATTAAACTGGTTGTGGCTGCAAGGAATGGACAATGGGAAGGGAATTTTATCTAAGAAACTCCTGTGATGTTTGAACTTTAATTTTTCCCCTTTGTTAAGAGTTTCAAAACACCGCAGTGTTTGAGAAATGTGCCAAAACACGATTCCATACCCATAATTTACAAAGTGCCTTTGGTTAACAAGCCTCACTACCACAGCATCACGCTATTTTCCAAAGAAGTTTAATCACCAAAGCAGCTTAGTGTCTTGATACTAGAAGGGCACACAGATGTAATCCTTTTCACAGAACTCCTATTTAAAGTGCATCGTGCTCATTAGGGAGGAAAAACTCACTTTTGGTGATATCACCAAGATGGAGGTTGGCAGATCTGGAACCTACTCCCTGTTTGGTCAAGATTTCTCTGCAACTTTAAACCAAGTAATGAATGTTCCTGTGCTGCTTTAGAGTATACTCGTTCACAGAAAGAAGGCGATTCATTAGTGCATTAAACCTACTGACAGCATAAAAGGCTCACAAAGAAGTCTTCTATACCATTCCAGCTCGCTCTTGCAGCAGTAAGGGAGTGGTAATAGAGGCATTTCAACCATCAGCTATTTTTGTAGACCTCTGACTAAGAAGGAAGGTTTAATAAAACTCTGAGAAATTTCCTTTGAGCCTTAAATTAGGATTTGGAAAATGTCTTTCATACTATGTCATTTAATTGGTTGTTTTGTGTTTGGTTTTTTTTTTGTTGTTGTGTTGTTTTTTTTTTGTGTAATGAATGCATAATAAACTTAAAACAAATAGTCAAACCTAATGACCTTATCTTATGCAGTGCCAAGAACAAATGCCATTTCATATAACGGGTTGAACCTGGGACCATATTGCAACTTTGCCACTGCATCCTTTCAGGCTGAAAACAAAAAGCTTGTTTTTGCCAGAAACTTCTACCAACAGAGAAAAATGAAAGATAAAATAGTTCTTCCTCATTCTAAATTCTGACAAATCCTGAAGACAGATCACCAGACATCCTACAACCTTTCTGAAGGAGCAGAATCTGTATTCAGAAAAGTATTCATGGACTCGTAATACAGTCTAACACGAAGAAATCTTAGCTCACATATAGCTATAATAGACTAATTAAAAATTCTGTTTATTTGCTGGGACTTTTTTTTTTTTTTTAAAGAATAAAAAGCTACCCACTTACCTGGGAGCTTAAGGAATCTTAAATTTTATTGCAGCACTGAGGAATGCTGTGTACTCCAAAGTCAAGTTGGAAACCCTGACAACCTGCTGGTTCTCTGAACAGCAGGACTCTACCAGAAGAGAGGTGTGTGTTCAGAAAACACGACAGACACCCTTAACAGCTCCAGCCAGCCATGGGCACAACAGGTCTGTGCCACAATCCAAACTGAGTCCTGCACAGCAAACACACAGGCAAATACCTGTTCATCCACTCACCTCCATTCCCACCTGAGCTCTCGCCAACTCCCATTCAAGTCTGACAAGGGAAAAGGCCTGTGCTTGTGGATCTCTCTCAAGATTTGGGACCTGACATGTTTATTAAATTCCATCATAACTTCATAAACCTCATAACCTTCCCTTCTATCATAAATTTTGTAATACTCTCTGTTGTTCTGTTGCATGTAAGAGTTTCCCTGTTGGGAAGCCACAGATGGCTGTATGTAAAAAGGTAACTTGGCACATCTTAGCCACACTACAATGTATTCTATTTAGTACTGGAATAATGGAAAACAACTTTTAATTTAGCACTGAGGGCCACATGCAAAACAAGCAAAGAGCATTCCACAGAATCAAAATGTGTAATAGAATACATTATTTTTCACTTTTTGCTTGTTAGGTACTTCCAGGCTCATGCAAGTTCACCCTTCTTACTCATCTGACATGATTTAAATTAAATTAAATTAAAATACCAAAGTCATGTTTATCATCACATTTCCAAGTCTATGTACATTACAGAATTTTTATGCCTGAAGGCGCTTTTTATTTGACAGCCAAAACGCATGTCCACAGGGCAAATCAGCACATTTACATCTTGCTTAGTCTGCATGTAACCTCTCACAGAAACTCTTCTCAAGCTATTGCCATACCAGGCAGGCTCACAGGTAAAATTTTATTTCATCTATGCATACACCAATATTTTGTGATAGTCTCTCACTGAGATTAAAACCAGAAAATCCTTAAGAATTTCTGTATTGAATTTATGCCTATTTCCTGTTTAATTCAGCTGACAGCTCTTCTATTTCAACAGAAAATGAATTAATCTGTTCCTGTTCCTTAAGACTGCTCTGAGGATAACAGAGATGTATCAAGAGAAATCAAGTCACGATATCTTCAAATGAATTTCTACATGTGAACTTATGAACCTATAAATATAGTATGGTGGGAATTTACTGGATAAAAATACAAGTGCAGAATAAAGCATTAGAATTTACTTCAAAGTTAATCAAATAAATTAATAATAAAGCAAAATACAGAATGGGTTTCTGTACTAAAAAAATTACTGCACTACAGAAAAGATATGCAGAGTGTCATTGCTTAGAGTCCTGGATTATAGACTCCCCAGTTTAAGGAAATACTTTATGGTATTTCAACAAAACTACAGAAACACCTCATTGAAAGCACTCTGGAATTCAAAGTTCCCTTAATTTATAATAATAATAATAATTTAATAATACATTCCTTTAATTTCCTAGCTAAAAATAGCTTCACTTCTTGCACAGAATATGTTTTATTTTATTGTATGTAACAAACTGAAGCATAAGAAATCGTAGCATCTCCATTTTCACTGCAGTTAGAAACTGCTGTTACTGGCAATAAAATTTGGATTACCAGAAGGAGGGACAAGAGTTGTTCCTGCAGATGCTGCCACGTTTAAGAATCGGATCAGGTCTAGCAAGAAGTACTGCAGCAAATAAATCACTATATAGAAAAGCAATGTTAATTAGTAAAGCTGCTTAGCTCTTCATCTCATTTCTGTACACAGTAGTCAGAAGGGAGACTGGCTCTTTTTTTTGTCTTTTTTTAAATACATATTACTAATTATTTTGGCTGTATTTAAAGTCCAGGTACTGCAATATTCTCCAAGACTGGTCTAAATATGTGTATAATTTTACTGAATACAAACTTAAGAATTTATGAAGCTGCTCCTACAGAGATGCCACTAGTTGATGGCTTCCTAATTTCTTAAGAAAAACAGATTCTCAAGCTTCTTCCTACAAACTGAAACTTGGGAAGAAAAGAAACTCTAAAAGAAGGTGAAAACTAGGGGAACCTAATCTTTATTTGAGGGAAAGAAGTTGAACCAACAAATCAAGAAAAATATGCAACTGTCATTACTAGACAGCAAGATAAACCAAACTTTATATTAAAGTAAAAATATGAACCACTGACTTAGATGATCAAAATTAAACCTACTATGCATAATATTTGAATTGGTATTGCTCAAAGCCTCATGCTCCTTTGTTGGTATCCAATAAAAATGTTGATTTCCTGATACAAAGTATGTTATTTTTTCTAAACAGATGAATACTGTGTAAATAAATGTAAACAATTTTATAACTTGATGTTTTAAAATTATTTTTGTTTTATTTCATCACCAGAAGGCAGGCAGTGCCACTACCTTATTTGCTACATTTTCTTTTTGTCCATGACCTTTGTTATAGATGGACACTGAAGTTCCATTTAAATGAAGAAAACCAGCATATTAACTTTATTTAATAAGTAATTCTAGCTGGATGCATGAATATAGCAAAGTTAAAGGCTTATCAAAATGCATTTTTTTAAAAAGAAGCTTTTTTTTTGTGCAACTGGTGAATTAGGTAATTGTTCCCAGTCAATACAGGGTTCTGCTCTGTGGAAGCAAAGAGTTTGTACTTTTCAAGGATTTTTTTTTTTTCCAGTTTTAGTAAGAAACTAAGATATTTGTAACGTTTGAATGGTCCAGCAAACTAAAAGGACAACAGTTATTCATTTTTCTACAGGATGCTTACAAATGGTTCCTTCAGTTCCAAAAAGCCCAGGCTCCTAGTCAGTGCTTTGATTTCTAGAGAACTTTAGCAGTCAGAACATGTAGCACAAATTTTTTTTTACTTAAACAGCTTTATGCATAAGTGTAAAAAGAGAACTTCTCACATCAAAGTTTATTCACTATATATGCACACACTTTCTAATTATACATTTTACTAAAGAATTACTTTAAAAAAACCACTCAAGTTCTCTGTAAATAAAAAAAGCTTTGCATAAATTATACATGCTCCCAAAGAAATACCAAAGACTTTATTGTTTCATAGGTGAAGAGAATCAGGACCAGTGAAACACATGATACTGAAGGCAGTCTGCACTGAATTCACCCCCTAGCTGCCGAGGGACAGAGACCCCCCAGCCCCAGCACACACATGCTGGGTGCCAGAGCTTCTCCACCACCCACCACCCCACAGGCAGCAGCCCCCAGCACAGCCGCTGCAGCCACCTGGGAACACCAGAGAGGTCCTGCACATCCAAAAGCTCACCATTCCAGGGAATAGCTGCTGTCACAACTCCTGTCAAAAAAGACAGCCACTGGGAATTTGCTTGGGAACCTAAAACCTACGTTTTTAAATAGTATTGACTTGTATTTATTAAAGTAACGTCTAGTTACCAAGTAAGCTAGATACTACTTTATGCTTATACTCAGTATGTTTTCATTTCAATCATCCATGAAAAAAAGCTTTGTGTCAACATAGTATTTCTTAGAATGAAGCAATGGGCTAGTTCACAGCCTGACTAAAACTTAAGCTACTGCAGACTGAAGCTGAAATCAGGGGGAAAAAAAATGAAAATCACTTCCAATAAACAGGTTAGCAGTGTTGGAATTTGCTACATGCTGCTATTCATTCCCAAGACTAAAGCATTCCTTTGAGGCACCTACCCATGTGGACAAAAGCAAAGATGTCAGGAGATGCATTTGCAAATTATTACTAGTTACACATTTTCATTACGAGTAACAGAAATGGAGTCAAGAGGATGTGTATCTGAGAGCTCCTATACTAAAAGAAGGCTTCAAAAGAACTGTTTAATCAATCTGTACTCAAGAATTTATTCCTGCTATTAAAGGATAGGAAAACCAGCTTTATTTAAGTCCTGTTAAACTCTGGTCAGGTAAACTCAATTGGATTATCTACAAGTCGATTTAGAAGAAGCTGCTCTGTGTAGATAAGATAATGGAGATTTAAAAAAGAGCAAGTGAATTACTTCAGAGGATCTAGTACCACATCCCTCTGCTGAAAGTGCCTGTAATACTCCCCATTTTGCTAACAACATTAACATTCTTAAGTTAAAAATACTTCATCTATGTACATTTTCTACCAATTTTGCACCTCAAGATGTATCTCTAAGGTATAGATATATTCTCACTATTTTACAGGTAACAAGATGTGTACGGCATTTAAAAAAAAAAGTATAGATGACACTGAGGTGACTTTCTCAAAATCATAGAATCTGGACAAGAAATAGCAAAAGCCCTAGATTTTTTTCATTGTGATAGCAACCCAGACTACACAAAGTATTACCCAGACACCCCAGAAATCTGCATCCAACCTTTCCCAGCTTCCCATGGGTATATCCACCAGGGAAAATGTTTTGCCTACTTCCACACCCCAAAATCTGTGACATTTGTGAGAGCCTCATGGGAAACATCCCCCATTAGAGTATGTTTGTCATTACATTATAAAGCTAGTGATGCTGTCAAACCAGAACAGCTCCTCTCTTCTTCCATGATGTATTTAGACAGGAATAATAATATATCTATCATCATACACATCAGGGTGATTATCTGCAGGGACAGATAATTTTGTTCTGTTGCCTGCATAATAAAGGAACGCTTTTGGCAACAGAGAGATCCCAGTTTGTATCTTTTCTTGCTGAGCCTATATTCTCATTACTTTCTTAGCAGATTTTTGTGTCAAAATAATTTTAAGGACTCTCACCTCTGACGCTGCTGTGCATCAATGCATTATGCAACTTATACCACCTCATTTGTACCACATCACTTTTAGGCCATGTCATAAATGAGCCCTCAAAGCTGATTCCTATAAAAATAACATCCCCAAAACAGACGAGAGGAGGAGTAAGGGTTAACCAGGGTTATTTTTAACCTGGATCAGTTCAACAGTCTGATTTAGTCTGGGGACCCAATGGAGGTTTTTTGGCACAAGTGAAGGTGGCCCATCATGGTGTGAAGGAGCAGGAAGCGTTGGCTGTGGGCAGGGGGGATGCTAAGCTGGCTTTGAGGCTGAAACCAGCAGGTAAATCTCAACCTCAAGGACATTACTCAAAAACCATAATAAAACAATTCAACAGCACTGGTAGTAGGGAGATTCAAAATAACCAGAACGGAACAGTGTAATAAAAAATAAACCAGGCCCACAAAACCTGCAGACAATTTCACCAGCGCCCGAAAAGTGACCACATCTCTTCTAAACATGCATTTTCCTAGAACTTGAGAGCCACAGCCTGGAGTGATAACCCAGCCATTTTGCATTTCAATAGCTAATATTCTGATTCTACTACTTTTTGAATTCCACTTTTCTGATGTTGTTATGGTATTTTCAAGAGACATGCTACTCAGCCGAGTCCAAATCAATTAAAAATAGGCAGTTGTAAATATCGTTCTGCTGTTTTGAATATATCATTAAAACCAGAGCATTATGAGGGGACATGACCCAAAACAAGTAGGTTTTAATTGGCAGCTTAGTTCAAATTGGTTGGTTATGGAAAGAGAGATTTCACACAATAAGAACATTTCCTTTCCTCTTCTAAAAGCAAGAGTAAAAAGAAAGGGACAAGAAAGTGGCCACTATTCTAACTGGTAGAACAGATGGAGAAAATTCCCTAACCACTCTCTCGTATACAGACTAGGAATAAAAATATCACCTCTCTAATCCAGCTAACCCAACCTCACCCTGTATTTGAAACAGAGAGACAGCTAGTCAGAATTTCTGAATACACTTATGAGGTTTACTTTTCTACTGAAAACATAAACATACAATTGTGCTGAGCTAAATGCAAAGGACCATAGTGACAGAAATGCCATTTGAAAGCCTCAACTAGGAGCACCATTTGATTTTCTTTCCATTTTAACTGATGAAATAGTTGTATTAACAGCCTAAAATTTTGATTCATGACCTCTTTGTTCTCACACAACACACTGATACTGTAAAGCACGTATTCGTCTGGTTACATAAAAAATTAAAAGTAAAATTTACTCTTATAAAGTGTAGTTACTGTGAAATGACAAAAAAAGCAGTTCTAGCATGAACTCAAGCAAGCTCTCAAATTTACTCCTGAAGCAAACCAGCTATTTTACGTGTTTCCTTAGGGAGCCTCAATGATCAGCGTAGTTCATTTTACAAATTCTGAATCACTTCTAGATTTCTTCTTTCTGGAAAATCTTACTTATCATGACATAATCTTAGAACACATGACCAGCAGCAGTAATTACATGTGTGCCTTCGGTTCTGTACCAATACATCAACACATAGATTACTATCTCATGTTTAAGGCTTTAACTAATGTACATTCACAATCAGGTCGATTATTAGAATTAAATGCTCCAGCTATCTCAAATGTTCAGTTTGATTAATTTTGAGGTTTTCTTACTTCAACTTTATTTTCCTTTGCTTAAAGCCATCATGCTGGCCACTGACCATTTGATCACATGATAAAAACCCAATTTGAACAAAGAAAATGACAGTGGTCCTCCTTAAACAATAATCTTTCATTAAAAAAATCTGTGCTGTAGTATTTTAGACAAAAACTAGAGTTCTGCTTTCAGTACTTCTCTATGGAAAGTACAATCTCTCTTGTCATTCTCAGTGTTGAGCCAAACTAGCAAGACTAGACTTTTTTTGCAAGACTTAGTCATTTAATATCATGTCATTTTAGCAAGAATACGTTTCCAAGTGATGCAAATAGAATACTACATACAGTATTTATCAATGCTATTCATATTAACAATAGATTACATGGACCTGATTAGAATTCTATTATTTCCATGCTTCTCTGCTCTAAGAAAAGGTTTACTTGTAGAAAATTGTTTTTTCTTCTAAGTACTTCTAATTAATCTGTTTATAACAAAGTCAGAATTGTTTTGTATTTATAAAGGTACACAAGGATTGTGTACTTCTGACACTATGCACTGAGAGTTGGCATCTACAGACATTCTAGATCTTAACTTGATTTAAAATACGCAATTAAAATGTAGGTTGTTTTTCAGGAACCAAAGGACTATAATATACATTCAGACTAACTAGATACATTTTAGTTTATATAATGACCAAGGGCAGATGGAGTCAACAATACTCTTTCAAAACTAGTGGCTAATGTATACCCAGTTTAAAACCTCAACCCTACAAACATTTACATCTGAAATAGTTAATCATGCCAATGAAGGTAGCCACTAGTCAAAGTTATGCACACACCTAAACCACTGTAGACTCAGGGCTTAAAAATTTAAGACAACACCTTTGCTCAGAGAAGAAAAACTAGTTTTATTGGAGCGCTCTTATTCGTGAAGTTGTGTGTCATTCAACACATCAAAGGCTCTTCACTGAACTTGAAATTATTTATGGACCTGGTAAGTACATTTGTATTGCTTTAAACATCAAAGGCTTGCTACCACATATCCTACCAGAGAAAATACATACTGAATATTATTTTTGATATAAGACAAAGTTAGTGTAGCACATACACACTTGGCTTGTGCACTTACCACTACACAATTACCCCATGCTTTCAGGTGGAAGAACAAAAAAAACCTGTTAAAATCACTGCACTCCAAATGAATGGAAGAAAAAAACCCTCTGAGATAGAAAGAAAAATTATTTCAGTACAAGGTAGGTCACAGGAACTTGTTACTCCATTGTTACAGATCACAGCCTGGACTATCCTATAACAATGGGCAGCAGGAGAGCTGCGGGCACGCAGCCAGTTTAAGAGCACACAAGGTGGAGTAAGGAGCCACTGCCTAGTCTTTTGAATATTCCCCTAAAACTGTATTCAAAGCACAAATTTTTTGTTTCCCCAGCAGGAGATATCATCCATTAAGGGATCGAATATTCCTATGAATAACAAACAAGTGTAAAAATTAAAGAAATGTCAAGTTAAAAATCTCTGAATTGCTAATTTGTTTAAGATTCCTTAAGACAAAATGTTTAATCTTGTACTTCACATGCTAGAGAAGAATCATACATCCCCCTTTCCATCA
>NW_008580939.1:0-40920 GCF_000691845.1 Merops nubicus | reverse complement strand
CTGCTGAACTTTGAAAATTACTGCATTTGAAGATTACAATGCCACTATTTCCAATTAACTGCAACTGGCAACTTCTGCCTTGTACACAAAGTATGTGTTTTTAGTTTGGACTTTTTTTCCTTTTAATAAAGGCTGATCAAAGCAGAGAAATTCCCAGAAGAGGCAATAGTTACAAAAAGGAGCTGTCATTGGGTTCACAGACGAGCTTGTTCAATAATGTTTACAAATCAGTGTTACGAAAACCTTGCTGTGGTGCAAACCACCCCACATCTTACTATTGTTTGCACCTGTACTTTCCTTTCAAGCATCTGGGACTGACTACCATTGGATAGAAAATTCTGGTGCAAATGGATCATGATTTTGATACATCATTGTAATTCTTACCCTCAGCCCTCTGGAACAGTGCAGAGACAGAATACAAGCTTTGAAACGCTCCTGTATTATTGCAAGTGTAAGGTATTTCATGGTAGTTATTAAAAATATCTTCTTGGTGCTTAAGAGTTCAGTGTTTGCAAACTCAACTTCCATGGGATTCTGCTACTAGCCTAGTTGAGATACAGTAGAAATTGATCACAGTGAGTGGGCACAAAGTTAGACCACCAACCAAATAATTATACTTTCTGCATTTACTGCTGGAATTTTGAATGATTAACTAGGACTGAGAGGGCTGGGACAAGGACAGTGTGTGGAGCCTTTGCAGAAAGTCTGGCTGACACAGCTGTCAGAGAACATGCCTGAATCAGCAAGAAAACTACTATATTCTTCCAAAGGGGAAAACACAGTGTCACTTAATGCTAGCTAATCATCCACCTCTTTTGGACAGGGCAATTGCCAACAACATCCAAACTTTACTGCCAACACTGTCCATCTTAACCCTGAAGCTGATTATTTCAACAGAACACAAGAAAATAGACTTGGGTCTCTGTGTTCAAAAAAGAATTGGCTTCGATACTCTAGCCATGTTGCTATACACTTTATTTGATAACCACTGACCAAAGACACCTAGAGGAGTAATTCCCAAAGAGCAACTCACTGTTTATTGTAAATATTTACTACACTGCAGTGAAATACAGTCACTGGCTGCAGTCATGCTTTTTTGCAAATTACTTACTTACCGGTGGGAAATCAAAGTCTATCTGGTTAGCTAAATTTAAGATGTAGTCGATTCGAAACTGGTTCTCTGGGTTGGCTAGTTCAACTGGAGGTGCCAAATTGCCCATTGCTGTCACTATTGTCTGCAAAGAAATAAAAAGAAAATATTGCGGAGAGTGTCTAAAGAGCTAGCTTTGAATAAATAAAAGCAATAGCTCATAAGTTTACCTCTATAGCTTCTTTAATATTGTTTTTAATATCTTGAATTTTCATTTTCTTCTCTCTGTAATAAAAAGCACATGATTAAATTTATAAGCCATAAAAGCAGAGTATCTTTTTGAAATAGAACATGAACTTGAAAAGTGTTCTATCAAAATTGTAGTCACTATTGACTAAAGTGCTCTCAGACACAATACTTCTGTACACAGACTTGATTAAATATCTCTTAACTTTTCTACTGAAAAAGTAAACATCTGTTTATATCCAAAAATCAATATTAAATTGTGCTTAAATAAAAACTCACTTCAGCCTTAGACTAGGACTAAGACATTCTGCAAAATCAAACATTTTAATCATATAAAAAACTAGACATACGTGGAAGTTATTTAGAAAAGCATAAACTGGAAACAAATCGAGGAAGAAAAGTTTAGGTTACTAAAAGCAGAAAAAAAAAAAAGAGAGACCAAAGAACAAAAAAAAAAAAAAAAAAAAAAAAAAACAAAAAAAAAAAAAAAAAAAAAAAAAAAGCACAAAAATGATGTCATAGTAGAAAAAACTAGAGCAGAGAACTCAACCTGACAGAGATATTCAAACAGTGTGGATATAAAATCTAAAACAAGTAATAAAGTACTAACACATACATGTAAAATCACCTTTTAACTACAGCCAGAAGAGTAGGCTACAAAACCACTTGGAATGCTCTACATGAGCACTGCCTTTTGGGATTAACTGCAGTCAAATGAAAAAGTGTAACGGGCTCAAGCAAGCTGAGAGTGTAAACCACCGCCTCTACTTTATTGATACTGTATTTTATGTCAAATTTGACTATAATTATTCTCACTGTTAAATAGTACAATCAAATAAAATGCATGATCAAATATTTGGTATAATCAGGAATTAGCATACTAAAGGTATCACTAATATTGAGTCTATAAACTGTAACTTAATTGTAATGCACTATGACAAAATTTTTACATTAATTTCTTGCTACATACAGTGTAAAATTACTCCTTTGAAGTAAACCATGTTAGCCATGTAATTACTAAAAAACCTAGCTAAATTGTTTAAGTGACCTTATACTCTTCATTAAACTGTTTTTACAGAACATTTTCATTATCTAAATATTTATACCAGCTATTTTAAAATTTTTATTTTAAAAACTAACATTTTCCAGCACAGTATTCCAGAGACTTTAAACTACCAACAGTATATTTTCTTTTTATTACACTTTAAAAGGTAGTGTTCACACTTTCAGCTTACAGACCACAGCTTGAAAAACCTCATTGTACCGAGTTAATTAAATACTCATATTGCAAATTCTTTTTATCATTTTTTCCTTTCTATAATTAGCCACAACCGACAACCAAAGTGAAACTGAAAGCACATTCACCAATCAAGAATGCAGAAGAATAGCAGGGGGGAAAAAAATGCTGCTTAAATAACAAGGCAGATGCAGGCGTTCAAGAATGGTGGGGAAATTTGGCTATCAAATGAAAGATTAATGCAACTTTTGTAAGAGATAGGGTGAAGGAAAACACCACCCTGCCAGCTGCATGTCACGCTGCCTGTTAGACACAGACAAGGAGGCTCTTACTCTACATTTTACAGTTGTGAAAGCGTGACTGCAATGCAAGTGCTGCTCTTACAAATGGAAAGCAAACAGCAGCATTAAACCACCTTGTTCAGGACGACTTAGCTGTGTAGAGAACACCTCAGAATCAGCAGAACTCTACTGTACAGAGAAGCATGATGATCCCTAGACATCAGCTTCTCACCACTGACCACTATATATATTCTCAAAGCTTTTGGGCAGGGTAAGGAAGGTCAGCAAAGCTTGATGGAGGAAGAAAATTATCAATAATCAGATGTAAATTCTTGGTTTCCCTAAATTTCTTGATCTACCTACAGACCACCTTATTCCTGAAGACTACCAGAACTAAGGAAAATAAATAAGACAGGAAAAGAGGAAAACCGAAAGCCTTTTCACCTTCTTCCTTCCTATCTCCAATGCCTTCTATCACCATAGGTCTTAAGAAACTCTCAATTCCTCAAACCAAGTCTTACCATAAGTGCCCAAAAACTGTATCTTTCAGTCAGTGCACATGGTTACAAACACATCGGCCACTTTCTGATTTTGAAAAAAGCTTCTTTATTAAAAACATGGAAATAATGGTGTGAAAGAAGGAAATGTTTATCAATGACAAAATAAGCAATTTGTCTGCCTTGATTTTGCCTTCGATTTCCAGCTTGGTCCTGAACTTGATGAACATGCATCCAGAACCCACCCTGTTGTGATCAAAAGGGCAACTGATATGCTGGAAGTTAAGCAAGATACCACTATTTTTAAAGGATTAAGTAAAGAAATAGTATTCAGTCATTTCAGTTTGTTTTGGAACATCATTAGAAAGATAGAGGTTTAGAAAAAGTAATCTGATTTATTTATTTATTTTTAAAAAGCAAACTGTAGTTATATTCTCTCCCTTGGAACACTTGCAAATAACTGTCTCAAAGCACCAGCTAAGTGCACGTTTAACTGACTCTTCCACATTATACAATAAACCACAGTATTTCTATTATAGGTTTTGGTCAAACATTCACATTCACACCACTGATCCTCATGCTCCTAGCAGCACTGCAAAGTGATAATGGAGTGATGTAAAACTCCAGCAATTAACAAACTGCTTGATAACCATCATCGTCTTTACAACAAGAATACTCATAGTTCCTATTTCTGGTTTTGTTGCCATGGCCCTATAGCATGTCCAGTAAACAAGGAATCTTATTACACAGCAATGAATGTATCATGTCATTTTGTGTTTTGTAATGTTTACTAAGCATAAATTTTCCATGACAATGAGATACTTTATTCTTCTGGAACCCAACACGTTCATCAATCACTCGTCCAGCAGCTTGCTTACAACTGTAACTTCTGTTTAAAAAAAACCAAAGGTGAAACTCATTTTATTCAGGGACTAAAAGTGCAACAAACAAAAGCTAAGCCCCCACCTCTGCTGTCCCTTTGCTCTGCCAGAGTTTTTGAGAAATCCCAGCCAAGCCGCACCTCGAATTTCAAAAAGTAATTGAACTTTACTTTCCTCAATCACGAAGACAGAATATTCAACTTAGAAATAAGTTCTCGCTTTTTTTCTTTCTTATTCCCAGGAGCTAGCACAACAGCCAAAACTAGAAAAAAGCTGGGCTCCCAAAATGTTTCCCTCTGGAACAGAGTGAGTCGATTGGGAATGGCACCATGCTATCGTGGCTAACGAACAAGCAATGCCTCTGCAGGCCTGTTCTGTATCTTTAGATGCCATAGGTTAATAAGGTCATATTTTTAATCTTGTTTAAAACTTTTGCTTAGGCTGTGTAGGGTAGGCCAAACAAAGCATTAAACTCTATTAGTTGAGGATTATAAGAAAAATCTCAAATCCTGCTGTTTTCAGTATTTAAATGGGCCAAAGCAAAGCTGCACATAGCTTTCAGGAAAACTAATGAAGTGTATTTTAGGTACTAGAAAACAGATGACAAGTAATATTCAATGAAATTAAAAAGACATAAAAAGCCAGAAAAATCAAATATTCCTTGAAAACAAACCTAATTAGTATTTAGTAAAGAACTTCACCTGTAGCTAAGCTTTACTATTACAATGACAACATTTTTCCTCAGACTTGACCAAATCTTATACAACGAGCATATTACCAAACAGATTATCAGAAAGCAAACTAATCTAATTTTAATATTAATTTCTGGTCTATCTTCTAGATAAAATTAATAACCATTACTTGGAAAAAATAGTTAAAGTTTAAAAAGAACATCACAGAGGTCCAGGAATTCAGCTCACCCAGTATAAACATCTCACAAGTAGAAAAGTAAAAAAATTCAGTGCTGTACTGAATGGTCAAAAAAAAAAAAAAAAAGAAAGAAAGAATCTAGCACTATCATTTTAACATATATCAAGTTATCTAAGTTAATGAGAAAACCCTCCCCAAACCTCCCCCAGATCCTCTCATTATACAAGAACCTCCACACTTTCAATGCAGGAGCCAAACATTAAACGTGTCACAAAGAACACTGTTAAGAGGTTAATTTAATGCTGTGGGATGCATCACTTCAGTGAAAGTAAAAACACTTTGACCAAATAATATGCAACAGGAAAAATACTTTAATGAGGGTAAACTACAATTGCCAGTTAATCCCCCTGTGAACACGGCCTAAAAAAGGAGCATACCCTGAACCATAAATACTTACAATGTGAATACAAATCATTGGAATGTTCTCTGAATATTGCTGATATAAATGCTCGCTTTCAGTTTTGAAAAATGTAATTTTTCTCTCTCAATCCGTCTTTTAACACATGATTTCTTATGTGCAGCCTTAGCATAACAAATACTGCCACAGAACGGTTTGCAATTTAACAGTGTGTGTACATTATTTGACCACAAGCCAGCCTGTCTGACTCCTGGAGGGTACGTAACGACGTGGGCAGAGTACACCATGCAACACAAGGGCACCTACTTAACATGGCTGGCTTTGTATTCTATAACAATCCCCCCAAACCATGTTAAAATGTTCTTTTTTAGTTATGTTCCAAATGTTTTGTACTGCTCAGGATGCTGTTGCAAATAATTAGAAAGCAGAAAGACTCTCTTTAAATTTGTATCCTAAAATGTACAGGCCTTGAGAGTATATATATATAAAGAGAGATCATATTAATAGGGCATATTAAAATGTAATCACATAATGTTAATACAGAGCATCAGCCTTTGTCTTCTTTACAAGGTAGTGAACAGCCTGGCTTCTATCCCCTTCAGTGATCAGTATAAGGCATAAATTACCTTTATTTCTGAAGCACTGTCCAACTTTGCTCACTATTCACCTTGCTGACATAACACCTCTTCCTAGCAGAAAGCCTCCCTTGCCAGTGCAAAGCACTGCCAGTTAAGTGAATCAATTTGCAAGTATAAGAGCCAAAATAAAAATCTTGCAAAACAACTCATGTGCCTCTGGCTTTTCAGAGAAGAACATGACATTGTTGTGTTTCAACACAGGTGTGTCTTGGTTTGCTCTTGGGTATTACCAACAAATGTGAATGCCCAGGGAATGAGCCACGGGTGTCCCCTTTCTGCTCACCTCCAAAAGCCCGTTGCAATTACACATGGAAAGCAAATGAAAAGTTAATGCACTAATTACATTTCAAAACCCAGTTCAGTTCTTTGACAGGCAGTCATGCACTTCACAAGCACATGGCCTTTAAACATAGCTGTTCATCTAAATACGGTGTCTTTGATGCAGTGAAACATGCTGATGGATTTTGTAAACATGCCATAAAATCCGCATTAGATTTGTTTATTGCACTTTATGGAAGTTAACAAAAACACCAGCAGCACTAACCTGTCAATCCACCTCCTAAGAACAGAGCAGTGCAGTCAAGATCTTCAGACGCAAGACCACAAGCAAGGAAATTCAATTTAGATTTTGCTACCAACCCACATTACAAAACTTCTGTGGTACTTGTACAATTCAACAACAGACAAATTCAGTTTCCCAGCTTGGCTTATTCCTAACAGAATAACATGGCAATTATCTCAAAACATACAGCTAGAATGACAAACAAGACAGAGGGCCAAGTTACAGGCTTTTGAAAATAAGGGAAAATAGGTGCCTTGAATATTGAATGGAGCTGAAATAATTCATCTAAGCCCTATGGCAAAGTACCAGTTTTACAGACAGAACTGCTAAAACGCAATAGCAAAACACACCAAGTGTCGTTTGCAAATCAAACCCCTCATTTGTATCACACCACAGAGATACCTCAGCAATTCTGCCAACTTCAAAGAGAACTTCTACTTTCTACTGTTCAAGGACAAAACAGAGGAGCAGACCCAGTACCACGGGGTAGGAGCTGCCACACACCGGCCGCACAGCAGTGACTCTGTACAGCCTCCGAGAGGAAATGGGATTGACTGGGGTCCTCACCTGAGCAAAACTGGAAGAGATTCTCTAACTCCATTAATACCCAGTCCACCTTGGTGAAAAAAAATTACCCAAAAGCACAGTTGGCTGACAAAATGTAATCTAAATCACCCTGTGCCGTCAACGCCGTGCTGGTACTGCTGACCACATATGCATTGTGCATCTCTCTGAAAGCAACAAACCCTTGCTACTGCTGGATGCAAAAACCTCTCTCCCTAATGCCATGCTCTTCCTCTTACACCTCTCCTTTTCCTTCCAAAATCTGCTTTACTTTAAAGATTCTTGGTTTTAATTCTTCAAAATCCTGGGTAACAACAAATTGTACCATCTAGCTATCAAAGGTGATTAAATGTGAGAAGAAATAATAATCATAGGAAAAGAACAGCTGTGGGGACAGACTCCTCACTTTCTCTGTAAATAACACCTTTTGGAAAACAAAACAAAACAACAACAAAACAGGTTGATAAATTTCGTCATTATATAGTTTTATTTAAAGTTACAGTTAGAAATTATGTTGCAGAGATCTAATCATGGTCTAAATGACTTGAGAGAACTTAGCTCAAGTATCCCCTGAAGCATAAT
This sequence comes from Merops nubicus, assembly GCF_000691845.1. Lineage (NCBI taxonomy): Eukaryota > Metazoa > Chordata > Aves > Coraciiformes > Meropidae > Merops > Merops nubicus. Next base: position 33,054 of record NW_008580939.1, on the reverse strand, counting down.
CACTTTCATAACAGATGGGCTCCTCAGTTCAAGAAGGACAAAAAACTTTTGGAGAGGGTCCAGCACAGGACTACTAAAATGATCAAGGGCCTGGAACACATGTCATATGAGGAAAGGCTCAGGGAGCTGGGGATCTTTAGCTTGGAGGAGGCTGAGGGAGGATCTTATTAATGCTTATAAATATCTAAAAGGTGGGTGTCAGGAAGATGGGGCCAGGCTCTTCTCAGTGGAGGCTGGTGGCAGGACGAGGGGCAATGGCCCCAAGCTGGTGAACAAGAGGTTCAGCCTGAAGATAAGGAAGAACTTCTTTCCGATGAGAGTGACAGAGCTCTGAACAGGCTGCCCGGGGGGTGGTGGAGTCGCCAGCTCTGGAGCCTTCCAAGGCCCGCCTGGCCGTGTTCCTGGGTGATGTACTCTGGGTGATCCTGCTCTGGCAGGCGGGTCGGACTAGACGATCTTTTGAGGTCCCTTCCAACCCCTAACATTCTCTGAATCTGTGATGCAATATGTAGAATTGACAATACGTACAAGGCTTCCCTTTTTAGTTGTTTTTCTAATATTAAACTGCTTTACCATTGCTTGTTTTAATACATTACAATATTTACCTCCATGAGTAACATGCACATCTTACTATGTGGCCACAAGTGGATGAACTTATGGTAAGAAATACAGGCGCAAAGAGGTGTCTTCTATTTGCAGAGCAACACAATCATTCTGTAGGTTCAGTGCAAGAGATATAAATTACTGAAGCACTGCTAAAAACCTCATCACAGCTCTGAAAGCAGAGATGATGTTGTTTTAAACCATTATTTACACAGGAGTGTTAGGGCCTAGGGCTGTGACTTGCTTCTTATCTTAGGGAACAGTGACATAATGAAATTAATGTAAAATTCTAAAAAAGACATCCCTAAATATAAACCTAATTAATTAAATTTTTAGGGTTATTTTACCTGTGCTCACTGTGATGTCCCAAGTATAAAGGTTAAAGGCACCTTCATTGTGCCTCCATTGCCACCTGATGCGAGGACTGGTTGTGGGCAGGTTTGGCTCCTTGGAGTTCAAGGAGCCAGAAGGGTGGCTGGACACACACCCAAGGGCTCTGTCCCATGGGCCGCCCCAGCAGGCAGGAACAGCCCATGCTTGGGCACCCCATCATACCCTCTGCCCAGCTGGACGTGGCACAGAGATGCTATTCTGTCTCTAAGCCACCTTGGAGCTCCCCTTCAGCTTTGCAAATTCCTACCTGAAACCAGTTTAACTGGTTTAAAGTCCCTTTATACCTGTAAGTGGCACAAAGAGACCATCACAGACCTGATATTAAGAAGTATACTTCTGCTTATGCTGCTCCATCTACCTCAGCTAATTAACTAGCAATAGTTTACGTAAGGAATTAAAATAAAGTGTTCACAAAGAGCTCTGTGATGTACAAGCCTGACAAAGGCCCTTTAATTCATACCCTGCAATTAAACACCTCTGTAAATTGAAAACTTGGTCCTTAGCTCTTCATGCATACAGAGGATGATACACCAGTTTTTCTTTCTGCAAGTGCAAGTAATTAAGCACATTACAATAAAAAGGGCCTTAAAAAGTTTAGTATTCTCTCTGGATACTTGATACAATAATTAACAAGGCTAGAGTCTTTAGAGGACAGAGTGATTCTTTCCTAGTACAGAAGGACACCTCCCAGAACCAGCAGGAACAGGAGGATTCATGTTAAAATTGCAGATTCATCTTGCCTCATACAATTCACTATTTTGAGATCATTTCAAACTGCCATCAGGAAGCAAAAAGACATTCTTATTTATTTATTTTAGGACTGTGAATATGGTCACTATTAACACAGAAGAAAAGGAAACATGCACACTGGCCACCACGTTTCTGAAACATTTATGTCCAGCTGTGCACTAGCACTGCAATACAACACACAACACCTCTCAGGACATACTCTCTGCTGTTTTGAGCTGTCTGCTTAAGCAGCCATCCTTCAAGGCAGATGCAACCTATGAGGGGCTCCTGAGCGACCCAACTGGGTCTATCAGTCTCTTCATGTCTGGAAAAAAATACTGTGGTGCAAGTACATACAGACCAGACATTGCAGTGCACAGGGATTAAGAGCACCTTCTGTCACAGCTGGGGCATTTACTGTGCTGTTCATCACTCCACACTGCAGACACTTCTTAAAACGCAGGCAGGTAATTGCAGCATTACTGGGGGGCCATGTTCTTGCCTTAGTTTTCAGGCACTTTCAAAGCACTTTTCTCTGAACTTTGAGCCATCAATCTGGTGAGAGTCCTGTGAGTTTCACTTGCTCTGACACAGTTTTGTAAATGTTTGTATTCTAGTAATTTCTTCAACCAGGACTGGGTACAAGGCTTTCCAAGGAGGGCAATCACATCCCAGAGCTCTTCAGGGGCTCGTGTAAAAGAATGAAAGGAATAGTTCCCATAACGGCCAATGACCTCACTATTACTTAAAACTAAAAAAGTACACAGATGGCTAAGTGCCAATAGTAAATGGAAAGAAGCCCTAAACCAAAAATGGCTGGAACACTAGATGCCAAATAAGTACAAACACAGACCAGCCCAAGCAGGTTGCAGTGTGGCAGGGAAGGCAGTACAGAGACAGGTGGAAGATGGCCAGTCCTGAAAAAATCTCTTGATTTTTTAAGTGATTACGATCTCCATTAACACCTGAAACACTTCTGATGCAATCTGATCACAGAAATTCTTACAGCTACATCTGATCAGGGTAAATACAAAGTGCTATTGAGTCGTCTGATCAGTAAAAGCTACAGGCACCTGCAAAGAGCTGTTTGCTACCAATTGATAAAGAAACTCAAACTACATCTGTGCATCAGCACAGAAAATTCAGAATATATATTGGCTCATGGAATATTCAACCATTAATTTCAAACTCAGTTCCAAATATTAATCAAGGAATGAAATAAAGCTTTCTCCCTTCACTGTGAAATGACCTGCACCATTTTCCTGAAAAGTTTGCTTTTGCTTCACTCAAAAAACAATTACCTAACATATTTTGCTGTCTTTCCCATTACCTTTTTTTTAAAAATTCAATTAAATTCTCAATAACCCAAAGCTTTACTTTTCCAAATGCTGGAAGATTTAGTACCAATAGTCCCTATGCTCAGAATGACAGTCTGGAGAGAAAAGCAGCTAGGGCAGTGAATGTAGGCTTTCAGCACCTAAAAACCAGGAGGGACAACTTGGAAAGGAACACAGGAACTGTGTATTAAACTATGCAGCTGTCACTGAAAGCTGACTTTGCATTGCAGTGAGATATGAATGTTAAGTGTTTTGTTCATCACACATTTCTTACACGCTGTGTTACGACTACTTTCACCGAGTCCACTATTTTCTTTACAGATGTACATCTGGAATTTTTACCATTGACAAAGTCTGCATCAAGGAGGATTTCCAGTTACATGCAAGGATAAAGAGCTGTCAGGTACATGCAACTCCAGTTATAAGCCTTGAAGAACTGCCTAAATGCTTACAAACTTGGCACTATCAGCAGAAACTGTAACAGCCCCTGCTGGTCTTAGCTTTGGGTAGTTCAAGTTCACAGCCATTCTCAACAGCGTGCTGTTATATCTAGAAGTGTATCATGGAAATCACCATTATTAAAATCTGCATTTCCACAGAAAGCTAGTTTTGTGAAAAATGTTACAGATGTCCTTTTCACGTAAGCAATCAGCACAACATTCTCTCTTCAATACCCCCCCAAAAAAATCTTGTGAAATTTAAATATTTCGAGACTTGTAGCTATTTATACTTCCCAATAGTGTACGAATTTACTACAACTGTGCACGTAAACTGTTTTTTTAGAACGGAGTAACTAAATATTGGAATGGGCAAATCTGAAAACCTGTCCCTTAAAGATCTAGGCTAGTGCCCAGAGAGGCAGGTGTAACACAGCACATAACAAAGCAAGGTGCTGACAACTTTGGCTCTAATCCATCAAAGCACTTAAGCACATGTTTAATTTTAAGCACATGAGTAATTCTATCAACTTTAATAGGGCTACTCATGGTTTAAGTACTGTGATGGATGGGGGCCAGAATGCACAGAATCTTTAAGAATACTACATGGCCTATGTTATGTGAAGAAAAAAATAGCATTTTTCCACTAAACAATTAAGTTACAAAACCTTTGGAAGCAAAATTTACCATAAGTTGGACACAGCTCTGCTTTTGTAAACTCAGAGATGCAAGTTATTCCACAGTTTGAAGATAAAACACAGCCCAAGTTCTCAAGTGCATGATGTCCATGTATCTTTAGTTTGCCCTTCTTTTTCTCTGACAGCTCTGGGTTATGGCCATATGTCACCTACGCCTGTCACAGTGTGCTCTGAAACAAGGGGATAACAGTTTTACAAAGAAAAGACCAAAAACTTAACTACTAGTTACACTTCTCAAGTAAAATGCAACTAGATGCAGTCTGAAAACATTAGCACTACAGCCTTTCAAATGCAAGCTTCCCTCTCCAGGCACCAGTGTAACAGTTTCAGCTGTAACTGGCTGAATAGTTCAGTAACTCCTCTGTAATACCAATTATTTTGGATATTCAAAGCTGTACACATGCCTCTTTCATACATGTATAACATGTGGCAAATTCAGATGTTTTTCAGTAAAAGTATTATTTCTTTAAACTATTTTATACAGTCATTGTTGAAAACAAACAAGAGTCAGTGTTAAAAACAAACCAACTAACCACCGCCCTACAACTTTCTGCCTCAAACAGCCTCTGTAAATCAGAGGTGACCTACTTGATCTCTAAACCACTCACTAGAAAATTCTGGATCTTGTTTTATCTAAATATTGCTCCAAAAATTGTTACCAAGTTTTAGAAAAAAAGTTCTAAAAAAAAGGAAGAGAGTGGAACAATTTGAAAAATCCTTTACAGACATTTTACAGGAGATCAAATCAGTCTCACTAAATAGTAACACACAAGAGTCATCTAGTTTTATCCCTGTGCTCGTCAGTCGGAAAAGCTCCAGAAAAATTCTGGTTATATAGCCCTATTGTCCCAAATGTACAGTGAATTTTAACAGCTTCTAAGATAGTATCAAGTAATATCTGCTCTGAAACAAACAATGGAGAAGAAGTCAAAGTCAATTAAATGAACCCTGTACCCAGGGACCAGCTCTCCCCCCATACCACAGGTAATGTTACACTTTCTGTCTGCTCAGTACCAAATCTCCAGCCAGTCAAACAGGGAAGGGAAATGTATGGCTAACTGGGAAACCAACCTCTTCTACCAAACATTTCAACAATTCCAAACTTTTTCCTCACTTGGAATAAAATTTAAGCTAATTCTTATTTGTCTTTCCTCCCCATTGTATCACATAAGCACACACCATATGATATAAAACTAAAGCAGCTCAATAACCTGTTCTAGTTTTCCTGCAGTGTAAACTAAGGAGACTCAAAACTTCTTTTCAAGAGCAGGGAAAACAAAGGCCATGTGGAAGACCACTGCTTCTAGGTCTGCCTTGATTCTAACGCTGTCTCAGACCTTTAGACTAAAATTTATTCCCTCTCTGACTGCTACCACGCAAAATTTGGTGCAGTATAATTTTTGCTCTGACTGTTCCTAATAGAACCTAAAATTAACACAGCTATTTTACTCTTTGATTTGTCAACAAGAATGACTGAGAACAAATGTGTGTTTAGGTTGATGTTTGCTTTTTTTCCTTTCTTCTTGTGGTTTTTTGTTTGTTTGCTTGTTTGTTTACCTGCTGGTGAGCATGCAGCAAAGAGAACACAAGAATAAATAGCTTTTGTGTGGAGTATGTTTTCTGAGGTATCTTCAGCAAGGCCATTATATGCTACTACTTGTCAGATGTAATTTACAGAAAATGAAACACTACTAGGGGAATTTAAAATTCCCCTAAATACAATTCAAAAAGAGAATGCTTTGAATCTGTGTCACTGCAAAGTCTCCAATTTTTGCCAGAATTCTCAGCTTACTAAAACAGTGTGTCTAGTGTGGTACATCAACACATTTTGTAGTGCTACTACTGTTAACATTTTAGTAATAATTCTGACAATTTCTAACTTCAACAGCTTTTAAAGTTATCACAATAGACTTTTTTAATTATTATTTTTGTGTGATAAATGAGTTTATCTTTGTCTTCTAGTACTTCTGCTTCACTTGTGTGTATCTATCACCACAGTAGTGCACGAGAGCACAAGCTTATTATTCTTGTAGATAAGGGAATGGAGGTAAATCAACTAAGTCTCCAAAAACCAATTCAGAATAAGCACAACAATAGCAAGCTTCTCTCCAGAAAACATTCTGGAGGTCAAAACATCAAATCAGGCTCCTATATTGCAGAAGCCAAAACACAAACCAAAACAAAAAAAACACCACACACCACATCACCAAAAAAAACTACACAGCATTACTGTTCTCTGAGCAAATTCCTCAGCATCACACACAGCTCCCAGCTAAGGTCATCTTTATTTCAGATTAATACGACCAATGCTTTTAGCACATTTTCCCATCTTCAAAATAAGAGATGTATTTCATCATGTGAACTTCACTGTGTCCTCAGAGCTCCCAACAATATATTGGTTAATCGGGGCTCTGTTATTCTAGATTCAAACACAAACAGTTGGATTTTGTTCCAAACTGGAATTCAAAGCAGTTTCTTCCTTAATTCAGGATGGTCTTAAAATATTTTTTCCAAAGTCCCAATCATTGTTAAATGATCTTCCCTTACATCCAGCACAAGTGCCAATGAGCAGGTAATCTTCAGCAAAGCAAGCCTACCAATATTCACTAGAAACAAAACATACAGCTCCATTATCCCTAAATACTGAGGTTTATTCTTGCAGCTCACATGAAGCTTCACAGAGAACACCCAATCTCATGTTTATAAAGGACAGGTTTGTTAATGCCAGAGTCACACAACTTCTCGATCATTTCTGTGTAGTGAAATGCAACTATATTATACAGACAACGAGAATTAAAGCAAACAAAATTTAGTATGAGTTACTTCCATTAAAAGAGCATTTGTATCACAAAATGAGAACTCCTGCATACAGAGTTCCAAGTCACCTGACCGCACTGCTATTCATACTGCATCTCCCGTATCACTGATGTTAATACTATGTTTTTAGGGGGACGAGGCTGTGCCAAAACTCGAGGTTGCACAAGACATGGGCTGCGTTGCTTACCATAGCTGCGAAATGCTCAGACCAGCTACAATGATGCAACACTGTTGTGGGGACTGAACAAGATTCGCAACAGGGAACTCAGCAGGGAAAATCTTGCACAAGTCCTAGCATCATTCTAAAAGAAGAAAAAAAAAATTCAGCAGCAAAAAGCTTGTTGGTCTAAACCAACACCTGCTTTTTGTTATGAAAGGTCCCCCCACTTCTCCGGGTGACATTCAGCCCTCTGCAAACTAACCACAATACCAAAGCTGTTCTAACGCCTCCTGAAACCTCACTGGAGTAATGCTTTCCTGGAGAGGAAGACAAAATGTTACCCTCCAGATCAGCATGTTCCAACCCTAAAGCTCTGAGGTACAATAACAGTTGCTAGGTTATATCAAAGGGTCATTCATATCAAGTTAAGGCTGCCCTCAACATAAAAGAAATAGGTACAGTTTGCTTCTGTTAATTGAATAACTGAAGTATTCACGTGTCCTGCACGTTCATGGGAAACTTTTGCGATTATTAGTCTTAAATAAGTCAAGGAAGCACAGACTTTCCTGACACAAAAGGATAAGTTAAAAATATCAGAAATCAGATTTTAAAAATATCTTATTTTTAGAAACAATACCTATGCCTCCTGACACTGTAAAATTACAGGAGGAAGTTTCGATTTCACCTTCCTTGTGCGATTGCCAGCATTTTTGAACCAGCAGTCCTACATTCTGCAGAAGTTTTCTCTGTTTTAGACACTCATAAAGTAAAAAGAGTAACAAAACAACTAAAGAAATTATGATCTTAAGAAAGGTAGTTTCTAAGTACAGCCAGATAAAACTTTATACTCATCAAAATGGAATTAAAACTGTAGTTAATAGCATAGTCCTCATATAGTTAGTAAAGTTTCAATGTAATTACAAAGATACCTCGACACACACCAAGGTACTCTCTTAACAGTCCAAGAACACTGAAATTGTTTTAACTGCAATCAAGTTTCCAAGCAAAAGAGGTCAACCACACTGAGTTTTGAAGACAGTACTGGAAAGAGGCAAAACTGCAAAGAGTCAAATTAATGCATAAAGAAATTCTCCAAAAGCTACTTGGCACCAAACCCAGTCTCAGAGGCTGCACCACACTGGTAACAAATCCGAACTCTGATCACCACTTTGCCCATGCCAGCTAGGCAGAAGAGGAAAAGTATGGCAGAGCTTGATACTCCATGTTACCACTGTAACCACCTCTGTTTGCAACCACCTGTACAAACAGTGTAGTCAAACAGGTTAAAGCAACACTCAACTGGTTTTAACTGTTCCTCCTCAGTCCTGCCTTCCCAACTGGGAAGAGACAGGAGAGAAGTGCTGCCAGCACCATGGGCAGAACAACTGCTTGGGGAAGACTACTCACCCTATGAGACATCCAACCCCCCCAACATAAAATCAATTAAAAAAGCCAAACAGAAATTGATCTTCTACATGGATTTCGTAAGATTCTATTGTCCTTTCTTCCTAGAGTGGAAGGTGATGTTCAAAAGTGAGCAAGAATAAAATATAAAAAAGTTCCTAACAGTAATACAAAGGTTTTTCTGAAAGCACGTTAGCAAGACGTATGGTCCAGAGTTCAACATGTATGAGGCAACAGCAGCCTTTGAAGTAGCACACTGATTTCTAGTATTATATTTCATATTATATGAAATATTCACTTTTAAAAAAATTTCTTTTCCAATTATTAAAAGTTTTGCACTACCAGAAGGGAAGATGATATAAGAAAAATATTTGGAAATAAACAAATATTACCAGGCAACAACAACAAAAATATCCTCACTTCCTTCCAAGCACAGATATAGTCATCATCACATTAAATGTCTTAGTGAAATTCTTCAGCCAGCACTAGGGAATATTGTTTCAGGCAACAGGTTCCATCTAACTGTTCTTCTTGCTGGCCTGACATTAGAAGACACCATCAACTAAAAGACGTCAAACATCTGTAATTTATTCCTAGCCATCTAGGGCTCTATTTATAGAAAGGTTGGGAGTCAATTTATTGAAAGAAGCATAAGTTTCTGTGCTGCTACTTCTGAAATAATTTTGGTCTGGGTTAAGTCACTCTACATAAAACTGTACTACAAGTTAAGTGATAAAACATTTTAGTAAATAAATCCCATACATTTAACAAAATTGGAAAAAAAAAAAAACAAAACAACAACCTTACCCTTCAGTACAGACGAGCTGTGGAAACGAATCTGACAACACAATACACATTTTCCTTACCTAAATATTATGTTTCCCATTATGCCCATTCACTTAAACTGTGTAGTAAGAGAACAATACTTTCTCAATTCAATTTTACAGTTCCTCAGCTGTGTCACAGCAAGCTATTTTTAGTTACAAAAAGCTAAGTAAGTACAGCATGCAGCTACGGTTTTTAGGCATCCCGTTAGGACGGACTCCTGAACTCCTCCTAAGTCAGCCCTAAACAGATGGGTGGATAAGAAAAAACTCTTCTCAGCTTCTTGTCTCATGTGACTGACAAAATCTCTTTCTGTGCCAGCTGAATCTTACAAGACAGTACTTTCTAAGCAATTTTTTTTTTTTTTAAAGTTGGCAGAGTAGTTTTTTTTCCACACAAGTTTCCCCTTATGCAGATTACTTCCCAACAAACGTTGAGAGCCTGAGTCTTTGCTCTGGTGGAGTTATTTATATTCAAATACAGCACACGTAGCTGCAGCGCATCCACAACACCATTTATTGTCTACTAAGTTCCTGTTTGTGCAAACCTAACCTGAACATACGAGGTATAAAAAGAGAAGACCTGAACAACTGCTCAGATTAACTAATAGGTTGTTGTAAATGAACACCGCCAAAATGAAAGTCTCTCCCATTTAAAATATCAATATTAAACCTCCACACATTTCAGGTAAAACACATGTATGTGTGGGGGTTTTTTTTAATCTGCTTAGGAAATGCTATTTCTGGAAGTAAAGAATGTTATTCACAGGCCACAAGCTACCATGATCCTGGATTTCCAGGGAACCACATCTTCAGTACCAGGAGGGTTCATTTAACTTGGAAGGTTCCATTTAGAACCAGGAAGGTTCACTGATGTTTTGGGCAAACTGGATCTGAATTGGCATCTTCTCTGATGCAGCACAAATTAACTGGAAAAGTTCCAAACAGCTCCAGAGAAGTCTGTAAGTCACAATGGATGCAGTGAAGAAACTTTCACTTTACTGTACTCAACATCTACATATATTTAGACTCAACCAGTAAGCAGAATGACCTTTTACTGAGCTTAAAACTGCCAATTAATTATACCTGGATAAGCACATTTATTATCATTTCCCTTGATAAAAGGGAAGTTATACTGCTGTAATTTAAGTCAAACTATGACAATGGCACAATTATCATGTCCTGGCCCTGACCTGACATTTCTAAATGGTACCAGAAAAGTGAAAGATACAATTCATACCAACAGTATATAATAAATGAGAATGTTAGACCAATATTGTATGAGAACTAATTTACTGATACTTAGTACATCACTTAGAGCATACAGTACTCTGTTGTAATTGTCCAATTACCTTAACAACATATGGTCTTTTAAACATTAATAATATTGTTTAAATAAGGAACTTATACACAGCTGAAGAAAATCTCAAGAGAATGCATATACTGCTGTAAATTATAACATTGCAAATTACTTAAACAATATTGCTTAGGCACAATTATTGATCCAACCAGCTGTTACCTCAGCTGCAAAAAAAATCTAGGGGAAGCACTGAGAAGCTGGAGACACCTTGGCTCTATCTGAACCTGACTGACCTCAGCAGTGTCCCAGCTAATGTGGAGGTTATTAACCAGGCAGCACAACTAATGTGCAAGATTTGCATTCTATTAATGGCCAATAAAATCAAAAACAGAAAACAAGAAACTTCAAATAAAAGAGGTTTCAGATTAAGCATCAATCTTTTCAAGATACAGAAGATGACATGCTGAATGTGACCTAACTTCAAAACTTGTTATGAATCTTGCTTCTTGAAGTGCCAGTGGCAGAACCTGGCAAGAAACCTGAAGAGGAATCATTGCAAATCTTTCTCTTATGCTTTTTCCCTAATCCTCCACAAGTGCCATTTCTGACACATGACACTGAACTACACAAACCATTGGTCTAACATACCATGGCATGGATTCTTAGAAATTCTCTTCCTAGAAATTTCAGCAGACCAAGATGCCACTGTGTGCTTAGTACCACAGAATTGATTAAAAACATTAAAAAGAATTTGAATCATCAGTATCTTCAAAATTCTAAAATACATTATTATTATTCAGCTATATAAAACAGACTACACGAAACATTCCTTCATTTAAATGTGAGAAGCTACTTATTAGCCAAGGGGTAAAACATAAGGTGGGGTGGAAAGGGAGAGAGTGAGAGCACGATACAAAAATAAAGCACACCTCCTCTCTCCCTCCTGCCTTAAAAATAATAATAAAAAATTAGAACAACCTGTCTCAATAAAGAGCCAAGACATTTGTGTTCAGCTTGTACTTTTTTGCAACTGACCGTTCGGAGCATCCAATAGGAATTTACTGAATGTCCCCAGCGTTGTCAAGAGTCCTGCTGGAGCTCGGCTGCACCCCCAGCCCCGGCAGCCTGTGCCATGCAACTTCCAGATACCTGCCCAGTTACTGGGAGGAGGAAGGGAAGAACGTACCCCACTTTAGTAATCACTAACACACAGCAAGACAAGGCTTTCCTCCGAACTATTTAACATATGGAATTACAAAATCTTTCTCCGCAAAATGTTGAGCAGAAAGAATCCAGGTTTATTCCCACAAGCTACAAGCCTGTATCTCCAACACATGCAAACAACATGCAGAAATGCCCTATGAATCTACTACCTGGAAATCAGATAACTTCCATCTACCTACAGCGTAACGACATCCACTGGCACCTCCTCACATTCTTTCATGCAGGAATTAAGCAAGACTTTTCAGGAGTTTAGACCAACCAACCACATATGCTGCATGTTCCATACACATCTATGAAGTGTGTGAGTCAGGTGTCTTACTTGGTTACTAGGAGTAGGTGTAGACAAAGGAAAGCTGCATTTCTGCAAAAACGTAAATCATGTAAACCTAGTCATAAACGTTTTTATGAGTAGGTTTTTTATAAACCATTGCACTCACTAGCCAATCCTCACCCTTTCTCTAGAAGCAGATTAAGTACTCAAGTAGATCCAAGGTGTGGCATCATATCAGTTTACTCTTAGCAGCAAGTTGCACTTACACAATTAGAGGGAATTCTCAATCAGCGTCATCATTCATGAAACTAGCAGCCTATGATGATGCTGAATTTTACCAAGGAATTCTGATGGAAAAAATCCCAGTGGACAACGAGTCTGAGTTGTGTAACTATTTGTTAAATCACTACAGGGAAAAAAATTAAAATAACCATTTTCACACTATATGATAATTATGCAATCCACAAGGTATGAAGGTAGCGAAAGTCTTCTGTCTTGAGCATTGTGCCTCAGAGAATACTTCCAATATTTGTCTGAGCTCACTCACTATGCACTTATCATTTCTGCATTAGCAACTGATAAAAAGGGAGAGGGGGAGAGAGTAAGTAACTGGGTAATAATTTCACCTCGGGTAATCAGCATCCATATCCAGCATTAATATTCAGGAAATGCCCCAAGTCTCAATCATTAACAATTAAGTACTACCACACCCTAGAATATTTTACTACATATCTGTATTTACATCATGAGATCCAAACTTCAAACGTAATTGCTTGTCATTTTAAAGGTCTTCTTGGAATTAAGGGAGGCTGGCAACAACAGCATATATAAACTCCACCTCTGTGCTAAGGCAACAGAAAACTGGATTAAGAAAGTTGTAGTCTCAATGTCCAACTCCTCAGTGGTTTGAAGATACATTAGGACATTTTTAAATATAAGTAACGACCTCCTGGAAGACTGAATTTAGAAAATTTAAACCTTAGAAAACTAGGGACTCCTTCTATTTAGTGATAAGCAATCCCTTACCATTTCACCTCACTTAGTATCATACATCCACTACACAATTTCCCAAAACGTTTACAGCCACACTCCCGAGCTTACACAACTCAAGTTTTCAGTGAACATTAAGCATGTGCAAATTGTGCTAGGAATCAAAACCACCCCTTGACATCCAGCATCATGCAGGAGCCCCACGTTACAAATCTGTGACAACTGCTACAGCAGACACCTGCACACATAATGAATCCTTCATGCAATGAGCTAAGGGAGGTCCAAAAAGTAGGCTGCAGGCCTTTCATGGCTGCTCCTGCACCATACAGACACTGCCCCTGCAGAGGAGAGGGGGTCCTGGACCCACATCTCGGACTGTACTCACACCCAGCTAACACTGACAACACATGAATGGCTGCTGAGTCCTTCCCTGTGGCCAAGTCCTCAAAAAGGCAGTTTCTGAACAGGGATTTAACTCATTCTCCCAGCAGCAACAGAAGTATGTGGCCACAGAAGATGCACGACAGCTGCCAAACCCCTTCACATTCACCAGCTCTGAGAGGTCCTGCAAGCTGCCTTCCACCACACCTTGATTCCTTAGCTTTCCTCAACAGAATTAACATTCAGGAGTCCAGTGACATTCAGATGTAATTCCACTGTAATAACTTTTATAATATTTTCATATTATGAAGTTTCTTAAAAAAACAAATCCAAGAAGTAGAGATTTCAATATTTAAACAGTTTATTAGCTTTCACAGTATTATTATTTTTAAAGATAATGAAGAAAAATCTGAAATAAGTCATGTATTTACTTTTGTTTTGCAAAAAAGGACATTTATTTTTGTGACAAAGGTGTTCTTCACAAAGTAATTGGATGTCTTTTCTTGGACAAAAGCTAGACAAAAAAAAGAAAAGCAACAAGCAGGTAATGAATACTACCAAATTAGATGATGTTTGCTTGAAAATCTAAAGTTTAAGGCACTGCAGCCATATTGGGTACCATTCCATATACAACTACTACACAGAGTTAACAGAATACACAGCATTTAATTGTCAAAGGTAACAATAGCTGGAGTTCAATAAATTGGTAGGATTTCAATGCAGTTTTATTACTAACTCAAACACGTCTACTGATGGGCTTATTGCTTTTTTTACAGCATTCTGCTCTCGAACTAGCAGTTTATAGTATTTACCCTTTTAAAACTATGTATACAGACAGTACATATATATATAAAAAAGGGCAACTAAGTTTACATGGTAATACTGGTGCAGCAGCTAACACATCACATATATATAGTAATTACAGACATCTTGCACAGGCAAAACTAGCTGTAAGCCTAGAGGCAAAAGACAGCTGCCAAAATCTACATATTTTATGCATTACAAAAATACATGAACTAAAACTGGTCTTCTTCTCTAAGTAGATGAGGATAAAAATACAACCACTACAAAAAGTTTTTGTATACACATCACACACACAGACTACTCTTCTATCTCTAAATTACCTGCATTAGCTGCAGTATGTCAGAAGAAATTTTAGTCCAACCCAAATAAACCTTAAATGCTGAAGGTGGTAAAAATATCACATAACACTGGTATGTTTTTTCTTTATGTTTTAACCATTTCCAAGTTAGTTCTTTTGTATGTCTTTATTAACTTAATTTATCCTTAAACCTGGGATTATCTAGTATTGGTTTTAGTCCTCACATTAAAAGCAACAAGTAACCTACCACCAGCTGACTCAAATTCACTCCAACTGCAGCTGGTGAATAAGGTGCCAGCCCTCTTCACACATACAGCAGAAAACAACAACTCTGTGGCATAAACTCCTTTGGGTCTGTGATGCAGACAACAAACATACAGATTGTAATTAAGAATGTATATAGTCTCTTAAGTAACAGCTTAAAGTATCATACTACCTTTAAAACATCTTACACTCCTACAGAAGCAGGACAGCAGGAAGTTGCCTTGCAACGATAAGCTGTGAATTTGCACGCTGAGCATTTGGGTTTTTGTGTTTATCTGCATGGTACAGAAAATGCCTCCTATATTACATTGTTTCTTCTTGTTCCTTTTATCCTGAACAATGGCAAAATGGAAGCCTCTTGACAAAAAAACATATGTGGACATCCAGTGTGTAAAGCCTGACTCAGCACAAAACACCCTGAGTACCAAGGCCTCACAAGGACATGCCTTCTACAGACACTGAAAGTGTAATCCAAAACACATCCTAGTGGTGTATAAACTGAACTAGGGGCTTGACAGTGTCTCATTTCTGACCCACTTGCAGCACATCCCTTTTTTACTGCTTTTACCAGAAGTGGGATAATTTCTAAGACCACCACCTTCAGAAGAAAGTAAAAAAAGTGGGAAGGAAATCACTAAATTGTGGCAGGGACCAATAGTCCTCCAAGCCAGAACTTGTGGGAGAGCTTCACTGAGGAACAGCTTAAAAGCACACAAGTTGTTAATTCCAGACAGACTGCAATTGAGGGAAAGTGAGTGTTCAGAGTGTCAGAACATGCTTAAAAAAACCCTCCAACTCAAATTAAGGCAATCTTCAATTCAGATACTATCTTACTTGTGTCTGCAAAAATGTTGCTCTAATCAGTCTGTGTGTAATATATATAGTTTTCTTTTTGAAATGAAGCTATCATAGAAATTTAATCTAAAAGTAGAATTATTTTCCCAAATCAGATTTTATTTTCATTACGATATCCTTTGCTGTGGGATTTTGCTGCTCAGATCATATTTCACGTGGGAGACAGAATATAAAAGCAAGCTCCATTTATTACTTTATAAGCGTTACAGCATTATCAAGTAATAAAGGACCTACACATAATCTATCATACTTCTAGTGTGGAAGGCCTTCCAGGTGATAAATATTTTAATGAAACTCAACACACTGCAGGTGCATCAGCATGAAATGAATGGATAGTGATGGCTACATTATCACCAAACACGAACAAAAATCTTCCCAAAAATCTCCCTCCAGCTGATCTGCAGTCCAACTAGAAACATGGGAAGTCAATACAGGATCAGAGAAAGAAATATATACACTAAACTATACTCCTGCCCTCCTGGGACTAAATCCTGCCCTCTGCTCTATGAAGCATAAACATAATTGTGCCTTACTCACTGGAAGGAAAAAAAAAAAAAGTCTCTATTTAATAGTCTTATGATTGCTTGATTAGTGTTTCGAAAATAAAAAGCAGTACTTAAGTGCTAAATATTATCAGCTTTTTCAGACTATCACCTCCAAACTCACCACTCCCCATTTCCTTCTCTCATAACTCTTTTCATTCATGTCATCAGAAGGCATCTTATTTTCAGCAAAAACTACTCACTACTTTTTTCTTTTTTTAAATGCTGCTGGATGTGCAGAACTACTGTTGAGGTTGCTTGGCAACTAGTGAGATGTATCAGAAAGAGAGATAAGGTCCAGAATGAATGGAATTGAAGAGAACTATATTTGGTTTCATGAAGAGATACTAATGCACTCAAACTATACCAATTTGAATTATCCACATTAAGGTGAAATTTTGCTATTTCTTTCAAAATACAGACATACATAATCACAGAGTCCCACTAAATCCATTACGCCACCTCCTCAAGCACATACATGTCTGCCTGCACAGAAGTGACTTCAGAATCAGGGCTTTTACCTGGGTTAGCAGTTTGGTACAGCAAGTAATAATCAGGTAACAGACATCTATGAAGTATTTTGAAGAATTTTAGACCAAAGAGGATGGTTGAAGACTTTAGTCTGCCTTTCAGCATATCTTAAGCCACTGTGCCTTCCCATATACTTCAGTATCAAGTTGAAATTTAAAATTAAATTAATTTTTCCTGCAGGTTGTAATTTGAAACAAGGCAAGACTGAGCACCCAAGGTTCCTGCAGTGGCAGAGACCTGATTACAAAACATCTGCCCTAATTTTTTTCAAAGAGGTCAAAAAAGCCTTATACAGCAGAAGACAGAAACACACCCAGCAGTTCCTAGCGAAAGAGTTTCTTTCTTATATCGAGCTCTGCAACTGACTTTATCTGGATCATGTGAGTCAGAATCAAGCAGTCTGGCACAAAAGAGGATCTTCTAGTATCACCTCAGACCCTGCCCACTCTTTGATGCTTTAGAAGGAAGTGAAATCAGTGACATAACACAAGCGAACTATCTAAAGGGTAAAAACCAACCCAGAAGTCAACCCCCACCTTCCCCGCCTCTGTAATGCCTGCAAGCATACACAGGACTCCAAGGTCTCAAGGCTTCAAATACCAACATAGAAGTGCATGTATCATAACGATATTCAGGGTAATAAAAGCAACAATAAAAGCCCATATCTGCAAAGGAAGTGGGTAATCTGCCATGAAGCAGGCTTTGTGCTTCCCAAGGCCAGAGTGGCCACCACAAGCATGCACACTTGAATCAGGAAAGCTGTATCTCCAGAAGCTGGACTGAAATACAATTTAAAAATAAATCTCTCCTTCCCTGAAAGAGCTAAAATGAGGCTTCCTCATCCCCAGCAAATTATTTCAACTAAAGTACCTCTAATGCTAAGGAAGTGAATCTCAGGCCTGCCTTCATTTTTAGGTGTCTTTCTCACATAGCTACCTGCACACAGCAATGAAAACACATTTGGACACCCTGCTTTTGAATCTTGTACAGCTCCTGTGGTCTCCCTTTTAAATTCTTCCCAATAATTCCACATCCTCCATGAAGTGAAGATGCCAGCATGGGAGATACTATTTTAATAACACTCATATCAGAGCTGGAAGTCCACTTTACTGTTCATGTTTCACTCTCCCTTTTTTAGGCATCCAAGCTTACATTTGTCTTTTTGCCCCCAAAAAGCATATGAAGTTAATCAACTAATTGACTTTCAAGCCCTTTTCCAATTTTACAGATACAATCTGCATTCCCACTCTCATGAGACTGCCTTGTATTCAGCTGTATTAAAAAAAAATTCTGAAAACCCACTTTATAACATGCTATTCACATCACCCTAAAAGAGTAACCTGACCTTCCCAGCATTAACTACATGGCTAGTTAGCAGAGGGGTTTCAGATCAAATCGGGCCAGCAATCTAAGGAATTATTTCATGTATGTAAGCACTAGTTCCCTGGAGGCTTTCCAAGAAGTGGTCCTACTCACTGCCTCTATTAACCCCTGCACCAAGAGCTCTCGCAGTAAGCCAGGTTTTGCATTCCTGTGATATCAGCACTGTTAGCTTCACACAATGCAACTTTTAAAAATCAAAATACACGGTGATATTACACCGAATAGCAGAATAGTTGATTTTATCAATCATAACTATAATTCTTTCCAAAAAGGCACAGATTCATTCAACAAAACCTCACTGTATGTGAAGGTAACCTGACCATTAATAATCCATACACCCTTGTTGCAATACACCGTAATAATAATAAACTAAAATTGTCCATATTTGACACCAAGCATCTGGGAAATCTCTTACTTTAAGCAGTGGAATAGATCCCCTTTTTCTAAGAATTATAAAGAAATTAAAATTTCTCATTGTTTCTCACACAGTTCCTTTGGGATTCTGGTCCACTGTTTATTCAAAAGATCCACATTCTCAGGAATGATTGTTTGCCATTCTCACAGACACCAAACTTTCTTTTCTATTTACAGCATTGTAGAGGATAAACACATACTTTTTTTTATAAGAAATAAAATATCCATAGAACATTTTTGCTTTATCATTTTACCTTCTGCATACAATAAAAAAATCTATGGCTAAACAATGTTGTTATAAATAAAATTAAGTGAAAAAAATTACTGTTTTCATATTGTCCAAAATTATCAGAATGGGACCTATTAATTTCTATTAACAAAAGAGAGATCTCAGCAGATTCCAGTTGATCCCAGAGAGAAGCATATTTTTAAAAAATTTATACTGGGACTGAATTCGGGTAACTTTCCATTTCTGTATAAGGGTAATACATCTACAATGTACCTAGTAAACTTTTTATATTTAATTAAATAATATGTGCATACTAGATATTGCTTACGGACATCATCTAAAATTATCACTTCTGCCTACTTTCCCTTCTCCCTCCCTCTTCTGAACAACTTTTTATGTTTCCAAAGTATGAATAAAATTGTGAAGAAAAAAGCCAGAGAGCATGTTGCCTACTTAATTTCCAATTGCTTTTTCTGACTCCCTACAATTGTGCAAAATAAGCAGAAATGCTTTAGTAAAGTCAGGTTTTTTTACTTCTTTCTAGGCCCTTATTTTCCAGCAATGTCAAAAAGATACTGAGGTAACAAAACACTATGAAGTTCTTCAGTGGTAAACATACGGAAAGTAAACCTCTGACTGCACAAGATGAAATTATGTAGAGTGAAGATTGGCCAGTTAAGGAGGCAAAACACAGCAGCAGGACGGAGCACCCCAAGTTCCTAATGGTTTGGTGAAAATAGTAGCCCAGTGACACAGTTCTTCCCATTTTCAATTCAAGAAACTTAAAAGCAAAACAGTTACATTTGCAATTTTTAATTGTCTTGTGTGTAGGTTATGGAACATATTTTTACCTACAATGTTTAGCACAAGCCAAATGTGTTCCTATGAGTAACTATTCTGAAACAACATTAATCATTTTTACACACCAAAAGTAAGAGGCTGCATCTAATTTACAGGCATCTGTTTTAGCATGCTTCAAAACCCAGTACTGAAAATTCAGTGACTCCCTACACTATAGAAACCTAACAACAAAAAAAACCCAAACAACCACATACAGGAAATCTTCCAGAAAGTTGTAGAACATGCTTGCTGCAAAACACATTGAGACAAAGTATTAGAAAACTTAAAATTCTTACTGACACTAACTTCTGCAACTGTTTGTCAAATATTTGTAAGTACAGAAAGCGTAAGCCAGGACAGAACTAGAGCTGCTCTTCCTGACCTGCATACGGATTCAAGGCTTCTACAGTAGCCTGGGTCAGAATATTATTAGTTTTACTGAGAACTCTGAGTACTTAACTGAGCCCTTCTCCTTTCAGTTTTCTCACTTGTTTAAAGTGGAACAAAAATCTCCTCAGCTTTGCATTGTGCTTATAGTATTTTTCATGAATAATGCAGTGCTATGATTATTTTCTCATTTCAGAAAACAAAAAAAAATTTAAGTGAAATGTATTTAATAAAATATTTTTGGAAAATGTTTATGTCCTCATGGTTATTATATACTACTTATTTTAAAATCTATAACTGCAAATTTTCTTCTTAAATGGTCTTAAACCGTTAAAAGCAACACAAAATATGTGAAGCTATGGCAATGACTGTTATGCAATTAAATTAAAATTCATGAAAACAATTAGCTTTATTTTTCTACAGAAATGCCACATTAAATCAAATTTAGCTTGCATATTTATAAGTTATTTCAGGTTATTATCAGGTTTAAAACAGGTATTACAGTTTTCTGAACTTACTGTGCTAATGTCCCACGACACATCTTTTAACTATTAAAAAAAAATCAAGCAAAATATGAGGAAAGAATCCTTTCTCTTTACTAATTTAAGGATGAAACCTGCTTCACTGATACCCATTTCCTTGCAACATTTTCTAATTAATACGAGGACTTGTATTACATAGATGATTACATTGGCAAAACAGAATAAAAATGTCTTAACATGAAGGAAGCCAAAGCCTATCTTTGCATGCAGACCTATAGAGAAGAAGAGGGTGTTTAAATGACAATGATTAAGGCAATAGTAAATCCCCCAGCTAGCTCTGAAGTTGCCACTCAAGGCTAAATTTAACATCTACTGGGACTACACTAAACCTCAGAAGGAAACACTGCACACCTCTGCCTTCCTCATTAGTTCACCCACCACTCTTGGGAGGCTACAAGGGTCCAGCTGGGAGAGGTGATTATTTTCTGGTGCTTTAACTAAAAGGACAAGTGAACACAATGACTTATTAAATAGCCCTTTAGAGAATACAGTCAGCAACAGGTAGCTAATAGAGAAGGTCACAAGCCTTCCCATACTTTTGTAATAGCAAACACCTTAGAACATCTTATCAAGACATTCTACTGTTACAGTCCTCAAAATGTGGAAAATTTTGCCACTAAGCTGTCAAAACCATCCCTCAATGTATGACTGTTCCTAAGCAAGACCATCTGTAAACAAGTAATTCTAATGAACTGCTATATTAGAGTACAGTTGCAGAAATAACTATTAAAAAAAAAAGCCATTGAAGATGCACTGTGTTCTAAACACTCTTACATTTACTAGGAACTCAAGATTCAATTTTCAAAGTAAAATGGAGTGCATATTATTTTCAACATCAGCACTCAAGTTAAAATTTAAGGAGAGAAAAGCAGACAAACACCCCATCAGTGGAAACTCCTTTATTTCAACTTGAGAGCTTTGAATGACCAAGACTAAGCTGAACAATTTCTGTACCTCAGCTCTTCATCAGAGACGGGACTTGGGTAGCCCTAATATACAAACACATGATATATCTAAAAATAAAGAGAGAGACAAATTTGCCTGCTGGATTATACTTCAAAGCATTAGCTATGCCTGTCTTGATCTAGAAGACGCTTGGGAAGGATGCTTACAAATCTGGGACAAGAGTAATATTTTTAAATTTAAAAAAAAAAGCCCTCAGAATCCCACAAACCTGCTCCCTCAGCCCAAGAGAAGAGAAACAACAGGACACATCTTTGCTCTCACTGAACCCACAGAGACCATGACAATGCAGGAAGAAGCAGCCCAAGAAACAGAAACGAGAAATAACACTTGTATCTAGATTGCTAGAAGGAGCTGAGAAAGGCACATCATTTATTATTAACAAATTATATCTTAGGGGACAAACATACTAGGTTTTTACATAATGAAATTGCAAAAGTTTCCCCAGCTGGAACAATAGGCAACAGATAAAACATAGCTATATAATGAAGTGAGGGCAATCTTCAGGGACTGCAATAATGTGAAGGTATAGTTTTTATACCAGAAAGGTAACCTTCCATGAGCTTGAGGTGATAAAAAGTATGCTGTTAATATATAAAATAATTCAAGCCTCCCTCTGGATAAATCAGTAGAAGCATTTTTTTAATTGGGAAATCCATAGTACTGTCCAGTACACCCATCCAAAATATATGAGGCTAGAAGAAATCCAGCAAGATAGAACAAAAGAAAATTCTTCATGTGGTACTGATTCTGTAACACCAGCTAGTTTAAGAAGAGTTGGGGAAAACCTGATACACAGGTTCTTTCTCAGGAAGGACACTGAATTGCTGAATATAGATATGTATTTAATGTTCTCCATACAGAGTTGTATTTTTGAAGTTATCTGAAGTTTGTTGATGGTATTTAATATAGTTTGTAATTTATTAAAGAACAAGTTAAACAGTATATTATACATTGGCTTACACTAGTAGATGTTTGCTTAAGATAAGAAAATGGAGAAAAACACACCACTTCCACTTTAACTCATGAATGCGCAGAGTGATAAAAAAATGCAAAAAATGTGAAGTGACTTGAGAAGAAGTAGGACCTTTTTTAGCTGTCTTTTCTCAGTCTCACTAACTTCAATCAAACTTGAAGAAGTGTTGCTGTTGCAAAGATTCATTTCCAGAAATGACAATCAGAGGCTGATTAGAAGAGACATAAAAATTACTGCTCCAATGAGAAAAAGCAGGAAGAGTTCACGTGGATCTACACTAGACTCAGCACATGCTGACCTTGTCCAGGTAGGAGGAAAAGCAGAAAAAAAGGAAGATAAAGGACAGGACGATTCAGGAGTATTGAGAGGTCACTGTTGCAGGAACATCAGGGCCATGGACTAGAACAAAGACTGCACTCGTTGGAGAGAACAGGAGATACTTGGAAAGCAACAGGTCCTGAGAGGAGGAACTTCAGATACTGTAGGGGACTGGGACAACTGCAGAAAAGATTCATGAGACACAGAACAAGTTACAGGTATCAGACTTCATTAGCTCAGCTACCCACAGAAACGTTTATTTTCTGTTTTGAGAAGGTAAAAGGAAATCTGCAATTTTTGTAACACATTTTCTTGTTTTTATCAAAACTAATGGGTAAAATCCCACATCTACCATCAGAAGTCAAAATACTCCCAGACCCATTCACAACGTTTTTGACACACTTAAGTCTTAAGCTCTGTCTCTCTCTTTTGCTTCTCAGATTACATCGCTCATGCTTATTCCACTATTCATAGTTATTTGCCCTCTAAGCTCTCTACAACCTTAACTATAAAGCTTTCTATTAGTTTGATAGCTGTCTCTGCATACTTTAAGAGCTTTTGTGAAATTCAAACCTCAAAACAAATTAAACTACTGCCATATTTTTGGGCAGTCCCTTTACATGCCAAATCATGTCTGCACCATGCGCAAACTTAGCTTAAGGGATGAATTTACCGTTGGGTTTTCTGGCTTTTTTTGTTTTGTTTTGTTTGTTTTTTTAAAATCAGGAAACTGAAATATTTAACTCAAAGCACAAATGTCAAGTTGCAAGGCCAGGAACAATAATTCAGAGGACAGAGAGCTCTCAGTATAACATAACACTAGTAATTCAAATCTTGCTTTGCCAGGAGAATTCAGTGTTTCCCAGCAGCCAGCCAATGTAGATGAGATGCATGCTCTGCTATGAGCAACACCTTGTTTACCACACAATTATAAAAGCAAAGACTTTTTTCAGATTCTATTCTTGCTTTCCTTCTTTTACCTAAGTAAGAGTTTCTTGAAAAAAGCAAGCACACAAACCTGGCAGTTGAAAATAAAGCATACTGTAAAAATGAAAGTCTGTGCTTTCTTTCAATACTATGTTGTCATCTCTCCACTTATGGTTAGCCTGAGCCTACCACGAGCATCTAAAACCAGATAGAATTATCCAGCTTTTAAACCTCTGAGATTCCTCTATGCATTGGTTTGCTGTAATACTTTCAGGAACATAGATAATTCCACATTCTGAAAAAAGAAGTTTCATTTCACTTGCATATGGCAATATTTTAATGGCTTGATTTCAGAATGCCTCTGTCTGACCAAAGTGAAGGAGTTACTCCATTGCCTGTTAGAAGACTCAGCACTACAGTATGGTAATACTCTTTGCCAAATAAGGACCAGTGTAGGTATTATAAACTAGCAGAATTTTCTGAAAACTCAACTTGCAGTATTTAAAAACAGACCTGAGTAGTGCATGTTAAAGCAAAACATTTGCACGTTTCTAACGAAGAATGTCTTGTATCTTGAGGCAAGATATCACAAGAAACTTAAAAAGACAAACAACAAACACAACAGAAATTGGAAGCTTTTTTTTCTTTTTCCTTTATACATACTAAAACATTAATGCTGCTTCATTGAGATCAGGTTTACTTTTTCATGGAATGGAATTTTCCTCTTTGTAGAAATAAGTTTTTTTCAAAGAAAAGGTAATTTCAAGCACATAAACACAACATCCGATACCCTAAAAATTATGGAATTTCTTGTTTGCTTAGGTTGCTGAACATCTCCATGTATTACCTCCCATTTCTTTCAAATTAATGGAAGTTGTATTTAACTTGCATAAATTTTTACAAGCTACATGTGGTATTCAGCTCTTAATGATAATATTTATTTGCTGTTGGTAAAGTGTCTTTTGACAAAACTCAGTTACACAACTATGCCAGTTCTTATGACAAGACCTAACAGACCAAAATACATATCCTGCTCCACTCTCTGCCCACATCTTCACTTTGTTTCATGGCACAAATTTTGATGAAAACCCCTACCTAATTGTTCAGTGGGGATGGAACTTTTCTTATTTTGAAAAGACACATACACAAAAATTTTCCAGCACAGTAACACCTCGCCTGTGCCTAGAACAGGAGCTGAGAAAAAACAAAACAAAACAGCTTTCTGCCTCAAATCTGTACATGTCTCCTGATACACATTGTGATGCAAAGAAAGAAAGAAGGCTGGGAGGGAAATCACACACACCAAGCCACCCCCCTCCAATTTGCAATGTTACTCAAACATCAGAAAAAAAAAAATTGTTGCCAGTAGAGTAAAATACACAAAAATCAGTTTGTTTCTTGGCAAGGAACTGATGTGACCACTCTAAAAGCATGGTAGTGGTACACAGATCAAAAGGAACTGTAAACAGAGCAATAACGTTTGTGCATATAAACTACTATTAGCCATTAGGAGAGAATTTATTATTTTAAAAAAAACTTAGTTAAAAATATTATACCTTTTTCCTCACTCATAACGTTAACTTCCCTTCCATAAAATCACACACACCAAATTTAGAAAACAAAACACAGTATCATACAGCAGAAGAGTAAATTCTCCGAGGGAGAAGTCATTTCAGTCACAAAAGAGCCTGACACCGATCAATGTGACTAGGTAACTTCTACTAGTTTACATGAACTAGTGGTGGTACTGCAGTTCAACTTTTCATGGACAAGATGTATAAAGAAAAGATTAGAAAGCATTGATGATTACTCTTCCTTCCTCACAAAGTTCTAAATCTAGGTGAGAAAACTTAAGAGGGTGACTTGCCTTTCTTAACTTCCCCAATAAGAGAAAGTCACTTTTAAAAAGTACAAGACAAATGTAAGTGTATTTGTCACCTAAGTCTAGAAAATAAAGCTATTCAGTTCTGCTTCTGCCATCATCACTAACAAATTTGATTAATATACAAACCCCTATTCAACAATTCAACATACTGGTTTAAGAAATAGCAACATCATTAGACAACATCGTTTGGGAAACTGAGGCTGAGAAGTGTTACTTGAAATTCCCTCTAACATCAAGACTTCCTGAATCATAAATACTATGCAAACTTACTAATCACATAGACACATTCCCCTTATTTGTCAATCGTTGTCATGGATTTTTTTAAGTCACATTTCAACAATTTAGTTATATCTAAATATTTCTGCTTCTCCCAGTTTTTCCCATTTCACTCTTTGACACTTCAAAATTGTCTATCACCCTTGCCAATCTCCCGCTTCCTAAAACTGCACATGACAATGTCTCTCTCCTTTGAGTCTGTCAGTCAAACCCACAGTGATCACAGAGGGGAAAGAAGACTTTAAAAAAAAAAAAAAGTAGTGAAAGGCCGTCATCTTATAAGCAAAGACCCCCTGCCTCAAGATATCACAGGAAAGTTAATTTTTTTCCTCTTCAACCTGTACTATACATTTACATTAATTCTTCCAACTACATTCCTTATTTCCCATCCTCCCTTTCCCATTTTTAATCCTTTCTGGTTCATAAAGATTGGCATCTGAATTTCTGCATGGTCAAAGAGTGAAGCTAAAACCTTCTGTTTATCAGTGGATGCTCACAAAATGCAACAGCACAGACCTACTCCTCTGAAGGGCCGTGTGAAGCGACAGATGAAGTGCTGAGGAGAGAGGGAAGGAAAGGAAGGGAAGTCACAGGCTTCCTGCTATTACAAACCAAATTTAAACCTCTTCGACATCACAAGGGGCTCTGCTGTTGGCAGCAGTGCAAAGGAAAATTCAGCTGATATGGAGTCCTCATTATGCTAAAGGCAGCTCTTCCATGTCATAGATGAGGAGCACTGGAAGCATACTGTGGGGAAGCCACACTCCTGTTATTTACAAAATTGCTGTAGGAAGGTGTTAGTTGACAGCAAAGCCAACTGAAGCCATCCTGTGAGAGCTGGAAGCAGAGCTCAGCCTTCAAAAAACTCCATCTGGAAAAACCTGTGATGTAGAACACGTCTTGCTTCTCCAATATTCTACTCCACTCACTAATGCCACAGTGCAGTTACTTGCCACACACCACCTTCACAACAGGAATAAACCCAGTGAAGATAGTTCTTCTCTAACACCACTACAAATTATAAAAGGAACACTGAAAAAATTTTAAGCAGCCTAACTGTAGTTAACTTAGCTAGAAATCTAACCACCTTCAAATTCACCTCAGGATTGTTAACTATTAAGCACATTAATTACCTGGAACACTTGATTCCATACAGCTCCTCAAATAATTAATTAGTTGAAGAGATGGAGGATGGGAGTCCCAGAGGAAATTCTCCTAGTTTTGTAGAAGTACATAGATTTCACCTTGTTAAATGCTACAACAATTCACCTAAACGAACATGACAACTGTCCCTTTATTTAAGAGCAGAATCCTAAAAACAAAACAAATAAAAAGTCCTCACACTCAGTGAAAGAAGCTAGTGCATTTAGCACTGGATATCTTCCTTGGTCACCAGAAATTGAGTATTTGAGTAATATTAAATAAAAGCTTTTGATTCATTTGTTCGTAGCACATTAGACATCTTCCGTAACCAGGACCCTTTCTGCTTCAAACATCAACTACCACAGGGCAACCAAAGCAAAGGCAAACAAGTTTGAAACTGTATTTCTTTCAAGCTACATGAATAAGCCATACTAACAGAAGTAACTCAAAACTACTGTTAGGTACATGGACACTAACATTAAAAAGGTGTCTCTTCATCTCTAGCGTATTACAATTTTCACAACCTATCTACTGTTATTGATCAGATCAACTGTAATGTTGTATACAAATGTTTATATTCTAGAACAACTGATCAGAACACTTAGAGAAGTAATGCTTTACTTTTCCTATTCTTCCAAAAGAACTCCATGCTATCGCTCTCATCAGCTGAACCCCATATCATTTTTCTACAAGTTAAGTAGGGCAGAAAGGGAATGAATCTGGCAAAAAGGTGGGGAAAGCAAAATGCAGGGAGCAGTAAGCTACTTGGAAAAAAATACAAGTTACTTAAGGACTAATGTGTAACTTGCAAGAATTGCAAACCACTGAAAAAGAGCATTCTCCCCCCGACAGTGTATATTTTGATCTACTGATTATTTTTGGCAACAAACCCCTAAAACTAGATGCATTATAACTTACTTCTTGTACATTTTGTATGTACACCACTCTTTTGACTTTTATGCACTTGGATATTCCAATACATACTACTCACAAAAGGACGGGCACAAAGCACTGATGGCATGACAATTTACCATGGGATGGACAAACTATGGATCCTCCCCTGCTATTCACACGTAGCTCTCAACCTGAGGTATGCTACATGATTGGCAGCAGGGCTGTGAGGTAACCTAAATCCCTTGCTATGAGAAAGCAGAAGCCAGCAGAGGCTGCTGAGGCCAAATTTGCCACGTTGCCCTGAACCCTGCTGCACGCGCAGCTCAGCCCCAGCTCACCACACAGAAGCACGATCCTCGAGGAACGCGCTGGTGCTGCAAATCCTGGAGCGTGTCCCAGGCCCTCCCCAGCTCTGCAGGTTTTGTATAACGGGTCTCTGGGCTCCCAGTTCCACACAAATCTGGGTTTGCAGCTTGCAGGGTTGAAGCTATCTACTCATGCAATGCACCACTCATTACAAAACAGCAGCAGCTCCGTAAGAGTATCTGTATGCTTAGAGAACTTAGAAGAACTGTGTTGGTTAAATGGATTGGTAGTTTTAACGGTGCCAGGGATCCTTGGCTTCCACTTTCCCTGATGAACTTCTCACTTAGCACCTACCGTTGAGAGCTGCTATATCAAAGTCAACTCATGCAAAACCTGTATGTCACGCAAGCCTTTTAGGAGGTCTTCAGTAACAAGAGCAGCCAAAATAACAGAGACAACTCAGTAGTAATAGGATGCAGGACTACACACTTCTGAAGAAGAGTTGTCTTGGATGAAGAAAATATTCCTTATAAAAAGGAGCTACAAACATGTAGCACAGAATGTAATTTATTATGAATCAGTCTGAACTTTCTTCCAACAGGCTGTGTACCTTATCCCGAACTAGCATTTGGGGATTAGGAAGAAGTATTGTCCAGGCTCCTTGGCTAAACTTTTAGCTTAGAAATTCTTACTAAAGAATTAACTACTGAAAGGCTAGTGAAAGCTTAATCTTCTCCAAAACACAGGATTCACAAACTAGATGATAATACTAGTAGAAGCTAGAGGATACCAAAACAACAACACTACGTTTGGAAATGAAGAATATAAAACAAGTAGTACACTCTACAAAAAATTAAACTCCAAGAATAAGCTCTGAAATACCACACCTTAATTCAATTAGAATTAATTTAGCAGGTTTTGGTACACACACACAGACACATGAGTAAACTAACAAGCAAAAGAATCTCCTCCTACTCTCTAGCAAGGTTAGATGAAAAGTTAGCAATCACAAATCTTTCTCAGACAAAAAAAAATACACTGTCAGTTTCCCTATCCTAATACCATTCCCATCCTCACAACTACCAAATAATTGAACAGATTTTAAGTGTAAACAAAAAAAGCTTTTAGAAACATTATTTAACACAAAGATCCAGACAAGCAAACAACAGACAAAAAAAGAAATCTGACCTATTACGCCCGAAACTCATAGTAGTCTCATTCTGTGAGGAAACAAAGCCTTACTTACTCTAAATAAAGAAAATTGCATTCATTTTGTACATTGACAGGAGGTATGTTTACAGCAGTAGGAATCAATCTGCTACAGCAGAGGTAAATCAGTGTCAGCCATGTTGGGAAAGAAACTGCAGCTTAAGAAAAACACCAGCAAAACTTAAGCCTTAATCAAATCAGCTATACTGAACCTAGATACAAATAATTTTATCCTGTTAGCTCTTACTCATTAGCGGTGCACAACTTCAAGTTAACTTCTATTAATCTGATCTAAAAATACACATCCAAATTCTAGAGACAGTGAAACAGTAGCAAGAAAAAAATATAGCAAGATATAAAACAACAGCAACGACTACCATGCAGGCCACCGACATAAAATAGGTTGTAAAGTGAAAAAGCAAATGCACTTACTCAGCATTAAATCCATTCACATGCAAGATCCTCATCTGTTTGACTATTGTGCTTTTACCAGACTCACCAGCACCTAGAAAATGAAAGTAAATAAATTTCAGAAGGAAGCATGAGTGAAGGGACACAGTAGAATTTTTTTCTTCAGGTTAAAATAAGAAAAGTTGGTTTTCTCAGTGCAACAGTGAAAAGTGAAAGAAAAAGAAATCATCGCCACTGGAAACTTCAGTTGTAGCTAAATATAAATGCCCAGCTAAGTCATGTGTCAGATCTGAATCTTGGATCATCTCACTGTCCATTTTTCCAGTGTCAATGTTAAAAGCAGACTGCAGGGTTTGGAAAGAAAAAAGGACAACTTCAACATTTTATAGAGAGCAAGACAAGAACTGTCAAATTCTGCTTGCCTTGTCACCACTATCGGATGGAGAGAAAGACTGGCTGAAATCCACATTAAACTGAAGCGTTTCTCATAGATCCTTAAAATATTCTAAGTTTGGTTGCAGTTAACATCACCTAGTCAAAAGACAGTAACTTAAATCACACGAAATAATATATGTAGATATTCTCATCTGAAAAAGGAAGGCATCCCTTTAAGCCTCCACCCACAAAGCTACAGAAACATCCTTCTCTAATTTGTGTCTTGTAAGCAACCTCCCACCCTCCCTGCATGTTCCAAATCAGTCACATAGGCAATGAGACGCACAGACCCCCTTTTGTGGCTGCATGCTCCCGAGCACCCCCCGCGGCTCTCCTCCCTCATATACCTGCAGGACAGAAAAACCACTCCACTTTACTCCAGTTTCCATAAGGAGATGTATGCTATTTCTGCTGTGTTGCACGGATGCCAGCGCACAGGGCAACCCATCTGCCTATAGTACCCATTTTTCCATGTGCACTAAAACGACTCAAACAGCAGCATTTACCTGAGCTACTCCACGTTGCCAGAGCGGTAGTTTTTTATTTAAAGCAAACATCTTTTTGCAAGAGTAGTATCATAACCTGGCAAAATTTAGAGATTCCCCTTCTCATCTCCATTTTTCTTTGTTTACTCCTCATTAGCTTATGTCTCAACAATAGAAAACGTTTGTCTGTAGCAGAATGGGCGCAGAGATACAGTTTGTATTTATAGGATGCCAGGCCTCTGCTAGCACACTGACAGCACATGCCTCCATTTTGAGCCTCATGTTCAAAACTGCATTTTAGCAGTTTTATTTCAAAGTTCACTTTCTGGCAAATGCTTTCTCCCTCCCTTTCCTTCTCCCTCATGAACTCCAAATAGTCCTGCTCTTCTCTCCATAAAACCTGCTTGCATGTTTCACCACCTTAACATCAGAGCCTTACTCCTTTCTCCTCTCCTTGCCCACTGATGCTCTGCAAGCATTTAGAGAGCAGTTTTGAGCTACCACTCTTTATGCAAATGCCGTTTCTCCCTTAAACTACTATTTTACAACACATACACTCTGCTTCTTCAGGCATACTGGATCATGCAATAAAGACAGATGGCAAAACTAATCAGGAATGAGTCTCTCTGGTTAAGACAGAGACTAGGTCCTCTTCACAACTAAAAATTACTCAGGAATAGCAGTATATCCTGTAGTCAGTCACCTTCCGAATAATTAATAACAAAATTTCAGCGGTACCTTCAAATCTAATATTTATAAGCACTAGGACCTAAAATATTTATTTTACTTAGGCCAATATCTGGGGCAGACAGTTGTTGCATTTGCTAGAAACGCACAGAGCTTGGTACCGACATACCTGGCTTCTCTGGATCAGATACAACACGAGTGAACCAAAACGAAGTATAATACCTTAACCTCAGAATAGGTCTATTCTGTACTTGGCTAATCATTACAGCCTTATTCTTACCAACAACAAGACACACATTTAACTTCACCACCAAGGAGAGTTCCGTAATTTCAGTGAGAGAGCTCATGGCAGAAGGGGTGAGCATGTGTACAGTGGTGGGGCCTACAAAAGCAGTACAAACTTCTTTGTTGTTACTTGAATATGATGGGGAAAATATTAAGAATACTTTCCAAGTACTTGATTTTTTATTTCACGTGTCTTCTAAAGTAAACATAAGAGTAACAAGGCCGTGAGTTTTTTCATTTTTTTACCAGCTAGTTTGTTATAGACTGTCTACAATTTGTGACAGCTACTATTAGAAACTGCAACAGCTGAACTATCATTTTAAAACACATGCACACAGATGACCTTACAACCTTCTTTAAAACACCCACAAATTTTTATTTACAAGTATCTAAACTATTTTTCAATCACCAAAGCTAAAGAAAACAGACGGAAAACCCAAATGAGACCATCATGTTTCTGTTTTCTGAAATTCTGCCACTTAGGAAAGTAACCTATCTGATGAGAAATGCTTCCTAAGTATCCATGTAATGCTCAGCCTGAAATCTGGAATTTCAAGAAATTTCCCAAGAACTGAAGTCCAAATCATCCTGTTAGAACACTTCTGTTGGAGCCCTGGCACACTCCACCACACCACAGGTGCTGCTGGAGTCCCAGTCACTCTCCATTTATGCTAACTTTAAATTAGTATTTGAAAGACTTTACTGGTAAGAATACACTTTCAAATGCACAAACTTCAAAAGTTTTTTGTTTCCCCCGCCCCCTTCGTGTTGTTTCACACCAGAACTGAGTCACCTTACTGAGGCCTAGCCTCTGCTCCATGCTAAAACCCCTGCACAACGTGCACAAGCCATCCCTCTGTGTGAACCAAAATCTCTTGGAATTATATCTTATTTTAAAATGCTACTTTAGAAGACTTTCGAATAATAAGTCTGACAAACAATTTTTTGTTCTGATAATGATTTCTGGACCTTCCCCTTCCCTGAAGTGACCACCTGCATTTCTAAACGTATCTCCTGAAAAACATGACACATGCAGGTAATCTAAATGAACCACTGAAGCAGTACCTCAAATCGAGCTACGAACGTGTGTCCGTTCCCCCTCCACACGCGCGGCACATTAATTGATGGTGCGACAGAAGCGAGCCCAGAATGCCCGCCGGGGCACAGAGAACGTGTCCGCGACCCGCGGACTACCAG
>NW_008580938.1:1809-7489 GCF_000691845.1 Merops nubicus | reverse complement strand
TGACTCCCATAATAAAGCTCTAGAACTTCTCACTGGTGTGTTTAGCTGGTAAATTCTACCACAAGTAAAGCCATAGCCAGGAGACCAAAGTCATGCTGGGCTGGGCTGTGATTTTATTAGAGCTGTTAAGAGTTAAAATGGCTGTTCTTAAACATATCCATCTTAGCAGTTACTTAACACTATATTGGCATTCTAAGTTCTTATATTATTCATTTATAAACAGAGACCTGCAATATTTTGGCTAATAACCCCATATTGAATTGTTAGACTAGAACTTTGTCCAAAGCCATCTGAGCCAAGAAACCTTTCCAGAGTTTTTGGGGTTGGTGAAAGGTGGGGATTTAACTGACTGTAGCCCGGAGAGGGTCTGTGCTTGTTCTGTTACATGAACACTTGCTTTGTTGTGTATTGCAGTACACAGGTTGTGATCGGATCTTAGGTAACTGATCACGCTGAGTTTGCAGCAATGTTTTATTGCTCACTATATTTCAGCCACAAGATCAAATAGAAGTCGGGGAGGACGGCTTTAAACAATGGGATGGTAAGAGCAGTGTTCGCTATAGGATGCAGTAATGTATCATTTTCCTAAGTATTTCTTTTTAATTATTAAAGACCTAACAGTAAATTTATGTAATTTCAATTTTCCAAGCCCATTCTATACTCTAATTCCCAACGGCCGTGGTTCCTGGTATTTGATTCTACCCCTTTCTCCTGACTAGTGTTGGACTCCTTGGATATGGAGGCCCTGGTGAGCACGGTGCGTGCCTGGATTGAGAACCCAGTGAAGTTTGCCCGTTGCCACGGGGTGCCTGTCACACCTGGCTCTAGAGAGCCAGCCTCCAAAGACACCCATGTATTGGTCATTGAAGGCTTCCTGCTTTATAACTACAAGTAAGGTTTGGGGAACGAGTGGTGGGTTGCAGGGAAGGAGGCTAGATCCTCAGGGCCAGGGCTCTCCTCTTTACTAACATCCCCTTCCTGGCTTGTCCTGAGGTGTCTCATGTAGTATGGAAAATTTACCCTTAAGTGCTGGGAAGTGAGGTGTACGAGGTGACTTTCTCAAGGTAATGAACAAAGTTCACATTTAGGGTGTGGGGAGCTCTAGACCAGGACTTGTAAATACTGAGCCAGGAGCCCAGGGTTCCTCCTGGGCTCCTCTGTGGTGCCTAAACTGTGACCTGAAAAGGTCATTGATGAGAACAAGGAGATAACCTGCTCTGCATTCACTCCTTGGACTCTTCTGGAATTTAGGAACAGTTCTGATACATGATAGCTGTCAGCAGGTGATATGTGTGCTGCTTTAGTGCTGACTAAATTGACCTTAGTAATTAATTGTACATTGGAGCAAAGTTCAACCTTTATATGGGGGGGAAATGCTTGGCAGGAAGATGGGGAGCCTAGACCAGCAGTGAAGAGAGGAAACTTCCAATAGCTAAATAACTAAACTTCAGAAAATCACATGCTAGAAACACTGAGCCAAAGATCCTGGGCCCCAAACCATAGCTCTGGTTACAAACCTTTGGAGAGAACAAGCTGGGCACAGCCAGTGTTGGTTAGGAGCTGTACCCTGAGACTGGTGGCACCACCCCAGCTTCCCAGGCTGGCCAGGGGTGTAGAAGGGGCACCTTGGGGCAGCCATGGCACTGTTGGGCAGCTGGTGACCCTGCTGGCATGCTGCTGGGCTGGCCATGCTCCTGAAGGTCACAGGCACCTCTGGAGCCCCCGTGTTGCCAGCAGAGCTTTCCTCACCCCTGGGCCTGGAGCCTGCTCGGTTCCTAGCCCACCCTGTGCCCAGCAGGCCCACGCTGCCAGCAGCACAGCAGGCTGGTTAGAGGAGTCACTTGGTGTTGGATGGGTGAACCACAGCCATGGTCTCCTGTGAGCAGAGCTTGAAATGCTCCAGAGAGTCACAGCTCCTCACTCCCTGTCCCCCAGCCCAGCAGCTGCAGGGATTTGGGTGGGGAGGTACCTGGCACACGCTGTGACCTTCAGAGGACAGTGTCCTCTGCTCTACAGCTACTAACCCACCTGCTCCTGTCCTAGTGACACACTCACACTGCAACAGCCACGAACGTGGGGGAGGCAGAAAGACCCTGATAGCTTTGGGGGTGAATTAATGTGTTCTCTGTCAGGAATAAAAATAAACATGTTCTTTCTTCCTTTCTCCCCTGCCCCAGGCCACTGATAGACCTGTTTGACCTGCGCTACTACCTGGCTGTTCCATATGAGGAGTGCAAGAGGAGGAGGAGGTAAGAAGGGTCTTCAGTGCTCATCTAGTCCCTCCTGCCAATAAAGCCTCTCTCCTAGAGTCCTCTGCTGCAGGCTTGCTGCTACTGGCATACACTGCTATCCCAAACTGGAATTGAAAACTTGCATATTAGCAGAGAAAGAGACTTTGATGTGGCACTTTCTGAAACTTCAGCTCTGTTGCCTTTGGGGGGTTGGCAGAGGGAGCAGATGGCTGCAGGAGGAGCTGAGCTGCTGTGCCCTTCCCTGTGAGCTTCAGTGAGCCCTCGGGAGCTGTTTGCTTTGCCTTCATCAGCTCCTGTGCTCACTTTGGGCACTTAAATAGCAGTGAAATGTAGCCCAGAATTGATGGGAAGCTGGCCTGTGGCAGACAGCTTGTACAGAGGAGCAGGAGGTGACCCCTAGCCCTGATGTCCCTCTCCCGTATTGGAGGGGAAGCTGGCCTGTGGCAGACAGCTTGTACAGAGCTGCAGCAGTGAGCAGGAGGTGACCCCTAGCCCTGATGTCCCTCTCCCCTGGCTGTCCAGCACACGGCAGTACACGGTGCCCGACCCGCCGGGTCTCTTCGATGGACACGTCTGGCCCATGTACCTCAAGCACAGGAAGGAGATGGAGGACGGCGGCGTGGATGTTGGTGAGGCTCCCAAAACAACCCCCAGCTCTTGTACTCTGGGGTTTCAGCCAGTAGTTCAGTTCAGGGAGACTCCAACTGTGACAGTGCAAGGCATTGCTTTATTCCTGAGTTGTAATCCTGGGCTTCCTGTCCAGGTAAACTTGTGCTGTTTGACAGCTGAGAACTTTGCCTTCACCTTGTAAGCACCTATGGGGGTGTGGGGAGGGACCCACAATCTTTTCAACAAGAGAAGGGATTTTGCTGGCCATTTTCAGGATGGTTCTGTTGTTCCAGTTGGAAAACAAGTTGTTTAGGTCAATATAGCATGAAATATTTTTAAAACTCATCTACAGAGATTTTGCTCTGATCAGAAACCTGCACCCTGACTCTGCCTTTTTCTCCCAGTTTATTTAGATGGACTGAAGTCTAGAGATGAACTTTACAATCAAGTCTTTGAAGATATTCACAACAAGCTTTTAAATTGCTCGTAGGTAAATGTGTCCCTGTTCCTGAGGGGGTGACAGATGAGGGGCTGGGGGCTGGAAACCAGCCACCCCCATGCCAGGGCAGTCACACTCTCCCTTCTTCCCCCCCAGGGTCTCTGAAGACGTGACAGAGCTGTGTACAGAACGGTGTAAATAGTACCTGGAAGTCAGGATGAGGGATTATTTGTGTAAACTCTTCGTGTACTGTCCTTTTGAAAAGCCTCTTTTGTATATAATTGAAAAATGAAGATAACTTATTCACAAGTCTGGGATGGACAGGATTGTTTTGGGTTTTTTTATTTCCTTATTTTATATTCCACTGGCTTAAAGAGCAGTTGAAAATGCATTTTTATAATGGAACAAGCAGAGCTGTGTTGGGCAAACAGACTCCTGCTTACGTGCTTCTGCAGATAAAGTCTTCATGTAATGGCTTGTTTGTAACGTCAGCTCTTCAGCTCAGTAAAATTCCATTTAAAATCTCTTTGAGGTCCTGTTTTCATACGTCAGTCACCTCTGCTCTGGTAGAACTAGGCACAAAGCTCCCCCAGAGCACACCCCAGTCCTGCTTTTTCATGTGGTGTTTGACACTTCACCCCTCTGCAGCCTCAAACCCCTTTTTGTGTGTGGAGACAGAGGCCTGGAGGCCCAGCTCAGGCATCCCAGAGGCAGTGAGATTCTCAGGGTGACTCTGGGAGGTCAGCAGCACTTCAGGGATTATTTTTTTAGGTGCCAGTTTTATGTCAGCTTCAACTCCATGGCATTTCTCACTTCACACTTGGGTTGCCCTGTAAAGGTACCATGGCCTGTTTCACCCAACAGTCGAGTGCTGCTGAGGTGAGAAGTTTGGACAGGAGCCCCCAGTTCTGCCTCCTGCAATCAAAACCAGAAGGTTATCTGATCCTGGACTCCACTGGCTGGGCCTGGGGAGGTGGCAAGGGCCCTGTTTGGGCACTGAACACCAGAAGGCAAAGGGGTGAGATTTGCCAGGGAGGGAGAGCTGCAGCCTCCTATTAAAACTGTGCTACTTGAGGGGAGCTTTTCTAGGAGTTAGCACTGAAAACCCCATCCCAGCTTCAAGCTGTAAGTGCAGCCCTGGAGAGCTGCACAGTCCCTTTACCAACAGGCTGTCAGGTGCTGTAAGGACGGGTGCTGGGAGAGCTCTCCTTGGGCCTGGGGCCATTGGCCTTCAAAGGGTGTCCTGGGAAGGTGCCTCCCCCACACAGGAGTCAGACTTGGCAAAATCCCCCTTCAAAGTGCCCAGTGGCACCTTCAGCTCTGTAAAATGGAGACACAAGGGGTTCTGCCTTTTGAGATGATCCCAGGAGGTCTGTAGAAAGTCACTTTTCTTACCCATCCACATCCTACAAGGACAGGAGCAGTGGCTGTAGAGGTGTTTCTGGTGCCAGGCTTTGCCTTGACATTTCAGGGAGAAAACCCCCACACTCCAAATGAGGGCACAAACATCATGCAAAGTGGGAACACACAAACATTCCACCTGACTCCTCTATGAAAGCACAGCTCCTGTTCTTCACCAGGCTTGTGAGCCCAAGTAACCTTCACTGGGGCAGCACCAGTGCTACAAAAAATGTCCTCTGCTCTTTGCCCCCTTTGTTCAGAGGGGTCTGTGCCCCCAGCCCCCCCGGGGGCAGCAGCAGCTCCCCGTGGCTGCAAACAGACAGGACTGGTTGAGGTGGAAGGGACCTACAACGATCATCTGGTCCCAGGGCCTGAGCACTCCAGGGCTGACCAAAAGCTGAAGCATGTTCTTAAAGGCATTGTCCAAGTGCCTCTTAAACCCTGACAGGCTTTGGGCAGCCATGACCCCTTGGGGAAGCCTCTCCCAGGGCTTGACCAGCTCTCAGTAAAGAAATGCTTCCTGATGTCCAACCCAAACCTCCCCTGACAGCTCTGAACCATTTCCAGGGGCTCTGGTGACAGCACAAGAGGAAACGGCCTCAAGTTGCCCCAGGGGAGGCTGAGGTTGTCCCTGAGGAACAATTTCTTGCCCTGGAGGGTTGCCCAGGGCTGTGCCAGGCTGCCCAGGGCAGTGGTGGAGTCCCCACCCCTGGAGGGGTTTCCAAGCTGTGGAGATGTGGGGTGAGGGACACGGGGCAGTGGGGACCTGGCAGTGCTGGGGGGTGGTTGGACTCAATGATCTGAAAACTGTTTTCCAACCAAAACTGTGGATTCTGTGGATCCCAGGAAGAAGAGCTCACTCCACATCTCGGGAAGCTGCAACAAGGTTTCCCCTCAGCCTTCCACCCAGAGGAGGCCAACCCGGAGCGAAGCCGTGGCTGCAGCGTTGTCCTGGGCGAGCGGCTGGCGCCGAGCTAAC
>NW_008580938.1:434-1688 GCF_000691845.1 Merops nubicus | reverse complement strand
GCTCGCCACCTCCACGTAGGACGGCCGCTCACGTGGGGCGAGCGCGGGGAGCTTTGGGGCACTAAAATAGCTCGGCCGTGGTGCCAGCCCAGCTCCCTTGGGAAGGGTTTTTGGGCATGCCTTAATTAGAAACGTTGCTCCGGAAAAGCAGCTGCCACAGATGAGCGAGAAGTGACCCAAAACTCCAGCGAGGGGTTTAAGCAGCCTGGTTTAAACCCCAGCGAGGGTTTTAAGCAGCCCGAGGCAGCGATCAGATCCGCCGCCTCCTGCCACACCGAGCGCCCCCGATCGCCCGGCCGGAGCCGGGATGCCGCAGCCAGAAACGGGACGTGAAGACTGATGGCATCACCCACGCTTCCCCGAGCTATAAAAGGCACATTTCCTTCTGTGCCACCCGTGCGTGCCTGCAGAGACCCACAAAACCATCATGACACCATTCCGGGGCCGGGCGCTCCTCGATGGCACAGCCGAGGAGTGACAAGGACGGTGCCGGGGTGCTGCGATCTGTCACCAGCACCTTGTGAGTCCTTCTGACATCTTTCCGCCGAGCGTTTGCCGCAGACGAGCTGCAGCTCCACCCGCTGGCAGGAAAACCAGCAGCCCCAGCTCGGCGGCGGGATCGGGGGTGTGACTCCCATCGGGGTTTGCCCCGTGTTAAGAGAGGTTCAACCCTCACCCGTGAGCCACGCAGGACTGCTGCGGTTTCATGGAGACTTATAAGGGAAAAGATGATGTGCTTGCTCCAAGCCGGCTGCGGGGAGGCAAAAATTGAAGCCTAAAAAAGGCATTTGGAGGCTCTCTGCCCGCAGCGACCATAAAACACCCCGGGGTGGCGTTGGCTCCGGTTGCAGAGGGCAACTGAGGCAGAACATCCCAGTTGTCACATCACCCAGATCTCCCGGGGACCAGCACAGCCCTTGTCTCCGAGCACCAGCCTCCTCCCTGCGGGGCTCAGTGCCATTTTTTTTTCCCCGCGACACTTTGTCCCCAGCAGCGCCCCCCCCGCTGAGCCGTGGGGACTCTTCCCCCCTCTCTGCAGCTGTACGTGGTGCTCCGTGCAGCCCGCTGAGCTCCGGCCCGTCCTCTGCAATTTAACACCCTGCTCCTGGCCCCCAGAATCTCGGGGCGAATTCCTGACCCACGCTGGGCCCGTGCAAAAGGGGAGCTGGCAGGTCCCCCACAAAAAGGGGAGCCCTGGGGGAAAGGGCCAGGACCCCACAGAAACCCTGCACCCCTCCTGTGCCCAAGGGCCTC
>NW_008580938.1:0-380 GCF_000691845.1 Merops nubicus | reverse complement strand
GCCCGCCCCGAGCCCCAGGGACCATCTCCAGAGCTGCCCTGCTAGCACTGGGGCTGCTGAGGCAAAAAAAAAAGGCTTTTTTTCCCCTAATCTAAGAAAATCCCGTTGGGATGAGACCACAACCATCATTTAGGGGCACAGCAGAGGAGCCGTCACCCCCTGGCGTGTCCCTGCCCCCTTCCCACACCCCTCCCCTCACGGCAGGAGCCGAAGCGGCCCCGCTGCACGAAAACCGTTATTTTGTCACCCTGAGCACAGCGGCAACAAAACCCCCTCAAATTGGGCTTTTTACAGAACACTTGGAGACCTCCTGCTCCCACCCGCCCCGGGGCAGCGTAGGGCCGAGGAGGGGGCGGCCGCCCGGGCAGGGTGAATGGCCA
>NW_008580937.1:4074-16697 GCF_000691845.1 Merops nubicus | reverse complement strand
TAATAAAAATTTAATAAAAAACTCCTGAGTCATCAGAAGTTGTTTTGGTGAATATGGCACTAGAAGAGGACAGAAAAGATTATCATTAGCCTTCCTTTAAAAAGATT
Source organism: Merops nubicus (assembly GCF_000691845.1). NCBI lineage: Eukaryota > Metazoa > Chordata > Aves > Coraciiformes > Meropidae > Merops > Merops nubicus. The sequence continues at coordinate 16,590 of NW_008580937.1, read as the reverse complement.
TGGTTCATTTTAGAGGGCTTGTTTCATCACTACAGCATTTTTAAATTTTCATTTCATTTTGAACAGAATAATTTCTAAGAGTCAGTGTTAATTTCATCAACTCTTCATTGGCAGTTACAAGGGAGTTGTGATATAAACCTAATGTGCTAGATATTCCTGCACATCTTTATTCCCATTCTTTCCAAAAAACTTGGTCATACTGAATGTGGTTACTGTTACTGTTTCAAAACACCTGGAAGTTTTGGTAACTTGGCTAGTGAGAGAAACCGTGATCATCAGCTGTGCCCTAGTCTTCACTGACTTAGGGAAATTTGAGTAAACGGGAACAGGTGAGGTAAGACAAGATATTTATTTCCTTCACCATCCATACCTCTTTTGCACATTTCTGGCTCAGCAATTAAGCTATTAGAGGCTTTTGACACATAGCTGCAGAAGACTTTTTCCTTGCTATGTGTCATTTGCTGCCCTTCATACAAAGTACAGATATGATTTTCATGAATGGCTGCTCCTTCTCCCTTGACTACTATTTGTTAGTCTTGCACATAAAGGCACATTAATATACAGTATAGGCAGCTATCACTGAATTATCTTTCTTGCCTTTATCTCACTAAATCTTAACTATATTAATAAACTATTTTCTCTCCTAATGCATGGAATCTTACTTAATGAGTCACAGGAAATGTGCAGAAGGATGCAGGAGTTGGTAATGTCATGATTTTGGATTATGTGATGAGGAAGTGCCAAAGCACAAAAATTTCAATGCAAGCCAATGCATGTGTGTATATAGGTCTCATGAGGCTGGGACACTAGGGTGAAAACAGAGAACCTGCATTCTGACAGGTCTCTTTTGGAGAGAAGACATTGTGAAACGAACAGCTCTGACTGCACTGCATTACCCTTTGAAGAGACTGTCAACTTCAAGGAAAGTTATTTTGTATGGTCAGGTCTACCATTGTTTGAACTTCCTTAGAGCTTGGACTTCAAATTTGCCCACAAGGCACACTAAATGAAAAGAGCATGCTTAGCAAGGACGAACAAAGTCAGCCTTTTGAGTGAAAAGGTCTTCAGAAAAATTCTCTAAAGCTTTTGCTTTATTGTAATAGGGCATCAGCAAAAGACTGAAAGAAACTAAAGACTGCAAGGAAAATAATGGATATTTATCGTGCTATGAATCATTGTCCCAAAGTGAATGATAGAGATTCAGTCACTTGGGAAATTCTAAGTCAGAGTGAACAAAACACTTGAAAAACTATTAGTTGAAGCTTAGTTGAAGCGACTGTCAGATGAATGAGTTGAAAAAGTCTACAATAATGAGTCTCTTAACTCATTTACTTCAAACAATTTTGATAGAGGAATCAGAAGAGATGTGCTGGAATGGTGAAGTAGGAGGAAGTGAGGAGGGAAGAGTAAAGTTTGAGTCAAAACAATTTAAATCCAAATATATAGAAGAAATGTAGATAACTAGGAAGCAGAAAGGTGTCTATAATCCATAAAGAAAAGTCACATAAGAAAAAAAGATGGAAGAAATATGAGTAGGGAGTGAAACTATGTTTAAGAGGATTTCAGAGTTAGGATAGCAGAGTTAAAGTATGGCAGAATAGGAGAAAGAAATAAAGAGCAGATGTATAAAACAATATGAGAAACAGAAAGTAACAAAAAAACATCCATGAAAGAAGGAGTCAGAAAAAAAATAATCAGCTGTTGAAAACAAGCTACTTGGACAAATACAGAGAGAAAATTTGGTTTTGTATTTTATTGTAATTGAATACAGAGAAGAAATTATTTTGCTCAAATAAGACAGAGCATCATAAATCAAGAAGGGATGTGTCATGCTCTGATCTGTACATGATGAGATCACATCTTATTAATAACTAGTCAAATAAATGGATTTAAATTTTAGTGTTTATATTCAGAGTTACATCTTCTACTCATGGTTAGGAGACCTTATTTAGACTCTTTTGCTAATAAATGGGGCTCTGAAAATTAGCCCCTATTTCAGCCTATGCTACTTTCCATATAAGTTTATTACCAGAATTATTTTTCAGTTAGTCAATCTTTTATAGTTGATCTTTCTATAAGCACATTTTTACTTCCAGCTTTCTTGAAGTTACAGGACTGAGAACTACCTTTAGCAATTGTCAGGGGTGTTTTATGTTTTTCTGTCATCCATTGTAAAGGGAAATAAGAGACACGTGCATTTTCCAACACCAGCAGCACAGGACTGTTCTGAGGAAACCATATACTAAGGCTCTACAGGTTATTAGTTATGGGCTATATGCAGGAAGAAAGAGCAAATGTATGTTACAGTTTCTAGATATATCAGTGTTTAAGTACATCTTGAAGTTATAGAGGAAACATGAATGCCTTACAGACTTAAAGTAAAACAATTATCTTATGATAGACATAAAATTGAAAGTGAAGCTATCTATCACTGAACATCAAAATGGATGATTCAGCACATCCGAATGTACTGTGTCTGGTTTTGGGCAACACAGGATAAGAAGGACATTGAGGTGCTGGAGCAGGTCCAGATAAGGGCAACGAGGCTGGTGAGAGGGTTGGAAAATATGCCTTATAAAGACCAGATGAGGGAACTGGTTTGTTTTAGTCTGGAGGAGACTGAGAGGTGACCTTATTGCTTTCTACAAGTACCTAAAAGGGGGTTGTAGTGAGGCTGGTGTTGGTCTCTTCTCCCAGCTTACTGATGATAGGACAAGAGGAAATGTCCTCAAGTTGTGCCAGGGGAGGTTTTGATTGGATATTAGGAAGATTTTCTTCACTGAGAGAGAGGTTAGACACTGGAACGGGCTGTCCAGGGATGTGGTGGAGTCATCATCCCCGGAGGTGTTCAAAAAACGAGTAGATGCAGCACTTGAGGCTATGGTCTGGTGGTTAGGGAGATGTTGGGATGAAGGTTGGAGTGATTTCATGATTCTATATAATAATAGGATAATCATGACATAAATATCTAACTGAGGGACCTAAATGTGCACTTTCTCAGATCCTAGCCAGAAGTACCATACAAATAGTGTGGATGCTAGGATTTATTTGCAGTGCCTGTGAGAACCCTGGACAAGCCTACAACAAGGAAAACTGGTTTAAGTCTAGCAGTTCTGATTTCCAAGGTACCACAGAGACCTCCTGCTTCTTTTAAGGCCAGCTTATTTTTTTTTTTTTTACTATCAGAGAGAAAGATTAATAACAGGTGTTGCTCCGAGTTTGGCCATGTAAATGACCAAATATGTTGTGAACTCTTGCTCAAGTCACTACTATTTGCTCCTTTGTACACTGCAAATAATTCAGTTTTCCATTCGTCTCTCTCCACTGATGTATATTGTGAGGTCTACTCTCCATTATGATAATCTGGAAAGAGGCTTATGTTAAGTTATTAAGATGTTGAAGGACCTTACTCTGCTCAAACCAGATGCAAAGCTGAGATCTCAGTCAGGCACTACAGCAAGCATTTAGGATCTGGAACTTGTAGGTAGGAACCTGCTTCTATGTTCCAGGTGTTCCAGGTGAACACAGTAGTGCGTTCACCTGCGTGTTCCACAGTGGGCAGGTGCTGGCTTCATCCTACACATTTTCACAGGGCAGTAGCCTGAGTAGAAGAATTTTTCCAGAGTAAGAGCATTGTCTGTCTAATGATGGGAAGTTATAAAAGTCTATCCTCAACTGTCCTCATTCATTATTTCTTGTGAAGAGTTTAAAGAAGCTGTGTCATGATGTGTAGATGTGGCACTTGGCAACATGATTTAATGGTCATGGTAGTGTTGGGGTGATAGTTGGACTTGATGACCTTAGAGGTCTTTTCCAACCTTAATGATTCTATGATTAGCTAGATCTTGTTGAATTTAGGACTTCTGAATGCCTGTTGCATTCTTGTGCATGTTTCTTTATCATACTTTTCTGCAGGTTGGTGTTGCAACATCCTTACGAAAAAAAATAGCTGAATAAATGGAGGTTTGTTATGCAAGCGCAACATTCTGTGAGTTTGGTCTGTTCAATCTTGCACCACAGTTTTGACTGTGAGAGATAGATATAATTGAAATTTAGGGATTTAAAGAGAACTAAGCTTCTTCTCTAAGCTAAATCTAGTGTCACCATACCACCTCTGACAGATGTTTGAGTAGAGTAATATATAGCATTAAGTATATTCCTTGATTTCAAAGGTATAACATACCTAAGTATCCAGTACCTCCTCCTTGTACATAGCTGAAAGCTTAAAATGGCAAAACAGTCTACTGCTCATGTGCAGTAGAAAAATCTGCTTCACCCTCTCAACATTTTCTTCTTAATTTCTTTCTCCTAAAAGACAATAGAAAAAAATTTCCTAAAAGAAAATAGAAAAAAAATATCAAAAAAGATGACAAAACAAAAAATGCCACAGTATTATGTCAATGTGATGGAAATAGAATGGTTCCAGGGAACAATCAACAGGAATTTACACTTGGCATATTAAGTAAACAGACAGCTCTTCCAAATTACAGTACTTGTGAATGTCAGAAAAAACTATGAAGACTATTAGAAGAACATTTTAGATTTAGTCAGTAATGACGTGAGGTTTATTATATGCCAGTTAGGAAGAATATAAATTATCTTATCTCAATACACTAAATTTTTGGAATACTTAAATTTTGACATCATGAAACTGCTGCAATAATTGCATAGCGTTGAATATGTTGTTTTGTTAAAAATAGTATATCATCATATGAACAGAATAAGAAATGTTTGACATTCAAATAGACCATGAAATTCAGTCCAAGTTTCTTTTCTTTTGTAGCATTTTAAACTCCTAGAAATGAGCAAGTATCTTTTTCTGCATGTCTCTATCAGTACAGCATATAATTCTTTGTTAAGACCAAGTTGTTTGCAAGTTAGAGGACTATTTCCTGTCCTTTTATTTGACTCACATTTTTAACATAACAGAGGCTCGATAAAAACGTTAAGACATATCTGTGATTGGTCTTTTTATGGCGTAAATGAGTTCCATTAATTTGATTCAGATAAATGCGGTATCTTGTGCTTATAGGTCTAAGACTTCACCTTCATTTTTCCATTTTACTACAGGTGTTCAGAAATCTGTAGCTTTTAAGTAAATAGGACCAAGCTTCTTGAAATCTTTGCCTGTCAATGAATTCCTAAGGTGTACTTACTGAAGAATTCTAAGCAAGAACTAAAGTTCATTGAGGCATCTTGGTCATGTATTTGTAGGCATCTGGCTTTTTCAGAAAAAAAAAGAGAATGAAGAGTACATCAACTGTATTGGGTTTTCTCACACATTTTACACTTAGGCACATTCACTCCTGGTTTATACTGGTGATAATAAAGTTGACAGAATAATAAAGATGTCACAATTTGATCAGCATCTCCAGTTTCATCTCAATTATACATGTCTGAGCAACAGCTCAGAGAATGGTCTCAAAAGGTTTGACAGAGGAAAACTTCCTGTCTGGCTCTGACATCTGAATCCAGAAAAGGGCCTTTTAATACTTCAACCTTTCTTTTGCTTTAAATCAACTTTGACTGACTGTAGTGGATGTTTTTTGGTTGGGTTTTTTGTTTTTGTTTTTGTTTTTTTTCCTGTGGAATGCCCCAGTGGTCTGGGTTCTTCAAGTTATGGTTAGGAGCAGGCTGTCACTTTCACAGTGCACAGCCAGGGTGTTCTGGCTGTGTGGAGGGAGGTCCTTGAACTGTGCCAGCTGTGGCTTTTGCATGAGAAGACTTGCCTCATTTGGAAAAACTCTGCACATGCTTATAGGCCAGCTTGCCCTGGGTTGTTGATTCTTCCAGTAGAGGTAGTGCTTTCCTTCAAAGATCACTCAGATGCTTCCCTGCTTTGGCTAATGTGGCTGTGATAGGTCTGTAGGACATGTCAGAACACTTATGGCCTTGATTCTTTGTGCCAAAGGAGAAGAAAACTTTAAAGTAAAGAATTTTCCATTTTAAATTCAAACTCTCTCATTTCAAGGTGTTCTCTTCCTCTTCTTTGCCCTCATCCTATACAACTAATTAGCCTGGTAATGTCTCTAGGCTAGAGGCAGCAGCAGCATCAGAATTATGCTGGCCTGTAGCTCAGCTAAGACTATGGCTGAGTGCATTCTGCAATCTTTCATGTGTTTTGCCCCCTCAGTAGATTAGGTTGTCAGTGATCAGCCTGATAGCCAGGCAGAAAAACAGGCGACACAAAAGAAAGAGGAGCATTTTAACCATCAGCTCCTTATGCCTACTTTCAACTCTTTCCATTGAACCTCAGCTAATCACCTGAAATTATGTCAACAAAATACTCAGCTCTGTTATTATGGCAATAGTCCTAAGTACATGCAGTAGCAGAATATAAAGACCCTTGGTAACTTTGCTGGCAAACACAGAGATCTTGGTAACTTCAACAAGATAAGATTTTGTAAAGATGTGGTGGGTATTAAAAATTGCCTGCAGTCTAATTTAGGTATGTATGTGCATTTTAGATCTATCTCCCTACAGCCTACCTACTGAGGCTTTGAAAAAAAAAAAAAAAATCTACATTTTGGACCAATGAAACTAGACGTCACATCAACAGGATTTAAGTGCCCGAGCCCTAGGCCTGTTGGTGACACAAAATGAATTTGAACTCCTTCCCTTTTCCGTACATGTGTTCTTTCATGCAAAGAATTTTCACAGGAAATAGTGTTTTACAATACTTTAAACAACACTTTTATTTGTTATTTTGGACATCTTAGTCTTAAATAAAGAAGTAAACAAAAAAAAGTGGATGGTTGAAGATTACTTATTGTTTGCCTCCTTTAGAAACATAAGCATTCTTAAGGGAAAATATAAAATATGATGAGCAGTCTGTAAAAAGGAAGGTAAAATGGTTTATAAACCTTAGCAAATGTCATTAGCTAAATCCAGGTTCCAGTTTCAAAATAAATACTCAAGTGTTAGAGTGGATCATTTCTTTCAAATGAGAGATAACCCTTAGACTTCATCCTCTCACTTTTTAATTCCTACAGATTCATTTACTGGATTAATTTCAGGGCTGCTAACCTCTTGTGTGGAAGTCACAGAATTATATCCATCCCATTTGGTAGGTTCCTTCCTACCCCGGCTTTTGAGAAAGGCAGAGCACATACTGTATCTGTGGTGAGGGCCTCAGGCTGCTGAGAGCTCTCCTGCTGATTGCTAACCCTTGGATTCCTGCTCATTAACTCATGCTCAAGTCTTGGTGCCAAAGTGCCAGAAAGCATCTACATGGGATGTTATGATGCAGGAGATAGATGTTGATGCTTCCAGACTGGGAATAGGCACAGATCCATTAGTATCAGGTTGCTTAATCCATCTCTCTGACTTTCTGGATGTTCCTTTTCCTGCTCTGCCTGCCCCCTGCCTATCCTGCTGATCACCAAAGCAGGCTGACTGTAGTGGTGGGATCAGAATGACAGATGTGGTTTATTGTCCTCTTCCAGATGTCATGATCAAGCAGAGGGCTGCCCAGCAGAAATTCAACCTGTTCTGGTTGAAGATGTCCCTGCTCATTGCAGAAGAGATCAGAGTAGACTTTTCCAACTCATAGTATTCTATGACTATGTGTTCAAGGGCAACTCGAGCAAAATTTCCATAACTTATCCCTTTTCCTATTCTTAACCTTCCTTTTCAAGGCATTTGTGGCTCCCTTTATCTTCCCCAGTCTCAACCCAAATAAACTACCCAACAGAATTCTATTCTCTGTTGCTCTCTGTTTTTCAATATCCACACTCAAATTTTGAATTTCTGATACCTTTACCTAGGTAATCCCAGCCTCAGATGGCACAACTGATAGGGTTATCTGGTACAGGTAACCTCAAGAGATACGCAGTTCTTGCCTCCAAATATGTATTTAAAGTGCTGGGGTTAAACCCCCAGTCCTGAATCAGGGTTGGCATATGGATGATGTCCACAACCAGACATGAAAGACCCTCCTGATTGGTTTTCACCCAGGGTCTGGCCAGCCTTGGATGGGAACCAATCAGGAAATCATGACCTGTCTGTAGCAGGTGCCCCAGCATAAAGGCTGGCTCAGTGGTGGTGGCAAGGGGGTGCTTGTTTATGTAATGCACGCACTATGTGTCTACTGGAAAAGCTTCCTGACTGTCCATTGTGGGCAGAGCTCCCAGTGATGGTGGGACACCAACAAAACTGGAGGCAGAGGGAAAATTATGACTGTAATAGTGGCACTGGTTTTTGGACACTGGTATGTGATTAGAATTGGACTGGTCACCTGGTTTCTAAGTTGGTTTCATTATCAATCTCTTTGTTCCTCTAGTGGCTAGCCACCTCATATCCTCCATGTATAATGTAATGGTTTGAAACCTGCTGCCCCTGGTGGGTGGAGATCTGAAACCCTAAACCAGGTACAAGCCTGAATGAAAGGGGCGTACACCTGTCCTATTCCCACTCCCCTTTTCCTGTCTTCAGGACTTCCTGCCAAGGTCTATAAAAAGGGGAGAAAGGCACGCCTCCTTTTTCTCTCTTCCTCTTGCTCCTTTGACCTTGCACCTGGGCACACGCTGCTCTGCTGCTCCCTGTGCTACACGTGGCCGTGGCCATCTTGGAGACCTGGGCCTGATCTACAGACTCTTCCCTGCCTCCATCCACGTCCAAGGATTGTGCATCCAGCTTCAATCCACCTCAATCCAGCGAGATCCAGCACCGGGGAGCCTCAGCATAGCATTTGGGTTTTGTATATTTGGAAGTTTAATCTTCCTTACCTTGTTGTTCCTACAACCCCCCTTCCCTATTAAACCCCTACCCTTCTTCCTTTCTGTACCCTGTTAAATAATATATTTCATTTTGTTAATCTTCAATTTGGTGCAAGGTTTTCATTACCCCTGCCTTCCTTATTTACCTCTCTATCTGGGAAACTGAGGGATAAGGGAGGTGGGACACAGTTCTGCCTTCTAACTGGGACAGAACATATAATTTGGAATCGGAGGGAAAGATCTGGTCTGTGTGCTGCTTACTGATGGTAGTATCCCTTCTATTGGACTATGCAGCTAGCAAAAGAGTATGAAGTTCAGCTATTTCTCACATACCTCCCTGTTAATCAAGTGTAAAATTTAGTCTTTCTTCATGGTGCTACCTACAACTTTTTCCTGCTTCTCACACTGTTATCTGTCATGTTCAGCAGCTTCTTAAGTCATATCAAATAGCTTTCAGTACTGTTCTCTTAGGCAAACCCCAAGCCAGGGCCTAGTCAGTGGTGTTCTTATTTACCTCCAACCCTAACCTGATGCTTAGCCACTTCTATAGTATCTTGAGGTCTCAGATAAATTCTATTTCACAGTAGAATATACCTTTCTTTAGGAAATAATGGCGACTGTCATCTGAATAAATGGGAATTATTTGTAATAATCTATACATATTCTGAAGAGAATAAACTCCTTCATTAACAGTGCACTGACAGAAAGACAAAAAGGACTATTAAAGTCATGCTGCATGTGACACAGATTACTCACAAGGAACAGCAGAACTATGCATTCTTATCTGGACCTCATATTACTTTGCTGAAAATTTAGTTATGACATTTGCTGAAGTATTCTGTGCATTTAACCAAGTATGGCTTCAACAACAACAACAATAAAAAAAGAATGAAATCAAAATGGACATTTTGTCTACAAAATCAGGTCATACATAAACAATTAGTCCTAAAGGTCTGTCTAGAGAAGAAATACGTTAAGTAAAGTAATGGTATAATGTAAATGGTACTAGTGTGGAGGACCGATGTAAAGGACTGAGCTGTAAATGTTTGTCTCAAAGATAGCCTTGGATGGAGGACCGCCCGTGTGAAAGAGCTGTGTGAGCTGGGCAGAGCCTGTCTGGGCATGAACCATGCTGAGAAGAGCCGAGCACATGTGTGTGAGTCACGAGCCATTCCAGAGGAGCACCTGGGGGGTCACCCCGCCAGCCTACCCCCCACCCCTCCCCGGGCCGGGGAGGGGCAGGGCAGGCATGCAAATGGGACAGGCCCCGTGCCCAGGCCCGGCAGCCCTTCCACCTGGGGTCATGCAGGGCACCTCAAGCATGCAACACTCGCATGGCACCTGCGTGGACCTGAGGACTCGTGACGTCAGTTCCCAGCTCAGACCCTATAAAAACTGGTGAGGACATTGCTCTCTTTTTCTTGACCTGCCCAAGGGAGTTTTTTCCTTCTCCTGTGCCACGGATTCACCTGCTCACGGCTCTCCGGCCTGCTCGCCGCCTCGCTCCTGCTCCACTGCCCACCCCCGGAGCTGAGACGGCTCCAGCCCAACAGTGCACTGCAGGCCCATGGTGGGAACTGCTCTGCCAACTCTCTACCAACCACTTGCTTCATTTCTGCCTTTTATTTTCACTCTTGACTATTGCTCCTCTTTTCTAACATTTTTCTCATTTTGTAATAAAAACTGTATTGGGTATACGGCATTTGACCTCACTTGTGTCTTAATCTCACCTCTTGGGATCATATCGAAACCTCCCCCGACATTGGATTGGGACAACTATGTTTCACATCATTTAGGGAAGTCAGTGTTTATTAGGGAGTACTCGGCTAAGACATCACAAACAAAATATGAACTAGAAATCTTTGCTTTATACCAAGACAAAGTTATCCTTTAAATGCAATTTTGACTTTAACATCTGCAAAATGTTAGGTATTGAGTGGAAGAAGAAGGTATCACTAAATGAAAGTCACAGAACGCACAAGCCAAAGAAGCTTTGAGTCTTTTTCTTCCAAGTCTGTACATTTTTGAGTATGTTCATAATCAGTTAGCATTTTCACAGCTTTTATTAAGTTGTACACAGTATCAAACTGTGTAAGTAGCCGGAGGTCAAAGAATTGCTTATGCCCTGAAATACATGGCTTTTTATGTGGAATTACAATTTTGAGAACGCTTTTTGGTTTTATACCTCATGCTATTAACTGAAATGGAATCTTCAGTAGAAGACACTGCTTGTTCAAAAGGGTTAAATAATCCTCACATTTATTCAAGCAAGGAACCCCATATGTTCAATTTGGTCCAGATTAGAAGATTAATTTAATGAGAACATAAATGCATCATTATGCATAAGTCCATGGCAAGTAAAGTTCATAGGAAAAAAAAAAATCTTTTTTCTCAACCTTTTTTCCTGTTAGAGTTTAGGACATGTTATAGAGCAGGAAAGTATTTAGAAAGGTAACACAACTCAGCATATTTTCTATACATTAGCACTTTTGCATGCACACATGTACAAGCTATTGCTTAATTTTACTGAGACCTTACATCTATATTTACTCTTTTGTGGTTTAGCATATGAAAATTTTACTAATCACCATAGTTTCAAAAGCCTATTGCATCCCATACCTAGAGCGTACTGTAGTAAACCTTCACTTCCACTCTGGTATTCCTCAGATTCACATTGATAAGTTGATGTCTCTTTTACACTGACACTTATTTCATCAAGATCTTCTTGCTAGGCTGAAGTAGAATAGGAGAAAAAAAAAAAAAAATTTCCTCTCGTATCTCTTTGATGCAGCTTTTATTTGGTAAGCTCATCATACTACATTGTGACGGTGTCATATCTGAACCCCCAGTGTTTACTAACCATAAACTTCATCAGTTTTGTAGCTGGTCTCTGCACGAGTACAGATTAGACTTTTGCTTTAGAGCTATATGTGATTCCAGATACTACTTTCTTTTACTCAGTCAGCAGAAAAAAAATCTCTAATTATGCTGTGGGCACAGTCAACAGAGTCAGCAAAACAAAACTCATTATGTATTATAAAAAATCCAGCAGTGAACAGCTCACAAAAATTCTTCATGGAGTTACAGAAAATAGATTCTCTATTAGCAGAAAAACATTCTGACTTGCTGTCACCTTGATAAGTTCTTCAGTGATTTTTGTTTTATTTCCTTGGTACATTGACATTGCAATTTCATAAATTCTCATTTATATTATTTTTGCAAAATTTCTTTATTACAGACACTATACAGAAATGAAATTAAACCACTGAAAATTAACTCATACTCCATAAAGAATTTAGCTTAAGAAATATATGTTGGATATGGTTGGTGCACTGTGGTAAAGTACAGTTCAAGTTTTCCTACTGAACCTTCCCCTCCTCCCCATTACACAGAGTGAAGAGGACAAAGGAGCAGAACAACATATGCATAACTCTCTTCAACCATAGTCTTCTGTCCTCTACTTTTGTCTATGACTTCCAATAATCTTTGGAACTTTGTGGAAGTAATTTGAAAAACTTCATGATAAAAAGACAAGTCTTGAACTAAAAATCTTCAACATTTTCATGGACTCTTGAACAATTTGTGGATCTTGGATATTTTTCTGGTTTTATTTGCTTTTATTCTGTTTCACTGAATGGCCATTTGTACTTGAAGTCTTTTTTTCCTCTGCCTGTATTTCTAATTTACTCATTTCTCGATTCTGTTTCGGTGCTCAGACTTAAAAGAAGGATTACATAACCACCTTCCTCCAATCTTCTCTGCCACACAGATTTATTTTAAATATATACATATATATATA
>NW_008580937.1:0-4043 GCF_000691845.1 Merops nubicus | reverse complement strand
TTTTTTTTTAAGGGAGACTTCCTCATAGTTTGCAGAGGGAGGTAGTTTGCTAATTTCCCTACTTGCTCTCATCATGTCTGCTGCTCTCTTTTGCAGTCTCAGATTCCAATAGAGTTGAACAAAAGGAAATGTTCAGAAATCTGCTTTCATTAGTAGCTGCGATACTTCCCTCTTTTTATCTATATCTTTATTTAAATTTATTTATTTATTTATTTATGGTTATCTCCACTCTTTTTTTGGAATGACAAAGTATTTCCAGAAACCCCCATGGGTGTCTGAGCCACAAGATGAATAAATTCACCACCTATGGAGAAGGAAGAGACAACACATAACAAATACTCTGCAGACAGGCACAGAAAGGGGCCAGGCTGCTGCTCTAGCTGCAGATGTTAGCAACCCTAGTGTTTCCAAATGAGGTATGAAGATCAAGATCTCATACCACACTTTCATAGCATAGAAGGTAAAGCTGCACTTCAGTGTAAACTCAGAGATGCAAAAGCAATCTTCTCAGGGACCTCTAGTTATATTCTTTCACATAAGAGTAAATTGTTTAATAAACAGTGGAAATTAATTCATTTTGTTTACCTTTGAGTTCATGCCCTCTATCCCTCACTTCTCAACAGATTAACCCCATAAGATATTATGTTATGTTGTCTTTGGTGGTCTCATGAAGCAGGGGAGAGTACTTGCTATGCCTGCCTTCACTGGCTGCCCATCTCATTCATACTCTGTTATTAATGATTTACATTTCCTTTTCCTCGGTCTACTGATCTGAGTCACTCTCATTATCTGCTAGCCTTCACATAACTTCTAGGAATTTCACTGTCTTTTCCACTTTTATCCATTATTTAATTTTGGTTGAATGTGCCTTGAGAAGTTGCCAGTGGGGTCTGTGAGCTTAAACAGTTTCTGTATACCACTTGAACTGATAGTGTGCCTAGTGTGCAGCTCATGAAATTGTGACAAATTGTGGCCATTACATGTACATTACAAATTCTATTTATTTGATATTCCTGTTTTACGTTACTATCACTATATTGTCTGTTCATTTAATTTAACTGAAAATCGAATTTGGTACACTGCATTGATGCTGTGTAAGTTTGTTAGGTTAGACAAAGATGATATGTAATGTAGAGGCCTCATCCAGCAGGGAAAGGAAGAAACTACTCTCATTAGGCATCATTAGACATTAGATATGATTGCCAAGCAGAGAGACTTTTTGTTGAGTGAAGAGTTGGCTGATTCTGAACTATTTTTTACCATGACTAATAGTTCTTTTCTGACCTGTTTTATGACATGAAGATGTTATGAAATTTAACTCTCCTATTTTTTTGATACTTTTGCCTATCATCCAGGATTTATTTTAATGAAGCTCCATGGGCTAGGATATCAGTTTAGGATTTCACACTCTTTGTTCTGTCATAGACTACAAGTAAAACAGCTAATAGTTTTGAACAGTAATAGAAGAATCAATGCAAACATTTTTCTGTCAGAAAATGTGTGTCCCTTTTTATTATTTCTCCAGTTGCTTATGCAGAAACTGTCCATAAAAAGATTCTACTCCATTTAGTATAGCGTTTTCAGTTTTCTTTTACTTTTTCTTACATTCAGTAATCCTTACTCATGTCAATTACTGCAATCTTTTTCTATTCTGTTTTTCATTCTGCCATTCTCAAGCTTCATTTCTCAAAGATTTCATTCTTTTCCTCTTTTCTACTTTATCTGCTAAAATAATCAGCAATTGAATAGTTTATGGTTTCATAGACAGGTCTTCTGTGGCCTGTAAACTTGACCTTTCAATGACATTCATAGGTTGTAGAACAGGGATTAAATTCTTCTTGGTCAAACTTCCTAGAGAGTTCCATAGTTGTAGTAACATCTCTTTGTAGTCAGCTCAAAGCTGGAAAGCTTGCTTTTTATGGCTAGTCTTTTTAGAAAGAACATAAATTTAAAAAAAAAAAAAAAAAAGCCATCACAGAACCTGAGAAGACAAATAGGACATAATACATGATGTGTAATGTTTTTATACTTGGAACCCTTCACATAGAGGGCCTGTGTACATTTTTTCATTAACTCAAAGTATGAACCTTCATTCAGACACTACCTGATAAATTCTGATTGCTTGTGGACCCCTTATTCATTCAAAAGTTGTATTTGGTCTTCAGTATTCACTAAACAGCAACAGAATTGCTTTTTGATTTGAAAAATAAAGATACAGAAGTGACTTCGTAAACAAAAATTAAAAATAAATGGAGTTGTCCTAACCAAGTACATCACAAATGTTCTAAATTCTAATTAAATGCAAGGAAGTTATATATGACAATTAAACTGAATGCTGGTGCATACCAAGATGAACATTCTATAGTTTTCAGGAGTCATTCAGCAGTTAATTTTTCTAATACATGCATAGCTGTTGTTTAATTAAAGCAATAATCAGTTACCTGTTAATGCTGTTCACAATAAGAAATAGAACTTTCCAGTAAAACTGTTCCATCTGCAGTATGGAAGAAGCATCAACTGAAATTCAACTTCATGAATAATTTTTCATCTATTTTTTCCCCTGATCAAAAAGTTATTTACATAAAGTTGAAAGAAGCTCAGCCTTTTCCCCATTTGTGTCCCCAGAAAACTACTTAGCTAGCATGGAGGAAATCATGGAATTATTTCTTTTTCTGGAAGGTTACTGCTGAGTGGGTGTATGACAGCTGCATTACTATAGCTTTTCACAGTTGTCAATTAAAAGGAAATAGATCATCAAAACTTGAATGCTTCATTTTATAATGATGTTCTATATTGTGTTCTTTTAAAAAAGCGAGTGCCTCTTGACAAAGCTTAAAAAAGGAGGGGAGGGGTGGCGGGGAAGCTTCCAGTGCTGGCAGCTGACACAATGCAAAAAAGATTTTTTCCAAAAGAAATTGAAAATGGTGAGGTTTGTCCTCAATTTTCCAGTTCATGATGTTAGTACAGACAATAGTGGTCAAAACAACAGAACAGATTTGAAAGAACTGTATGATGCTGCTTTCTGAAGAAATAATGCAATTTTTCTTTGTTTTTTCTCTGTAAGAGATGTCTGTCAGAACTTTCACAGACCTTAGTAGGCAGAACATAAGGGCTTTGCATGTTTTTCTTGTTCAGGACAGTTAGTTTCTTGGTTGACCCTTTCAAACAAGAGTAAAGGAAAAAAAAAAAGTGGGCGGGAATGATATTGAATTACAACTAATACTATGATCAGTGTTGTAATTCAGGAGAACATTTCTTATTTTGGGCAGATGATCACTTAACTTGTTATCTGCATAGATCATCACAGGAGGCAAGGCATTGGTGCAACGAGAGCAGAAATATCTGTGCAGCAGAACCTGCTGTAGTTCCTGACAGCCTGTATCAACTCAATCTAAGAGTTGCTTTTCCCCCTTTTAGGTGTGTATCTGAAAATGTTTTATTCAACAAGGCATTATGATTAAACCAGGAGACATAAAATAGGCAATATAAACACTTCTGAGTGGAGTCGGCTGCACATCTACTCTGAACACAGCCGTTGGAAGCTCTGATTTTGAGCAGCTGTCTGTAGAAGATGTCAGAGATAGTTGTTGCAGAGCAGTGATAGGAGAATGAAGAAAGGCGGATATACTCTTAGGATTCTGTGGTAGCTTAGAGTCAAACCACCCTTAGGAGTATTGTTCATTATGACACTGTGCCCATCTCTCATAAAATACTGATATTCTGTACATAACCGTAAGACAGTTGACAAAATTAGTTTTACAGATGTTCTTCAGAGGAGAAATAAAAAGAAAAACCATATAAGAAGATATAAAATCCCAGTACCAAATCCCAAATCATGGTACACACACGCTAAATTACTGAAAATTAATCTGACAACATTTCTTTTGTTCCTCCTATTTTCCACATTTTATGCCCATGTCTTATCTGTCTGCTGTATCTTATCAGTTAGCTTTAGAGATTTTAAAGAGGTTGTACAATGTTCAGTAATGGGGCATAAACCATCTGAGGTCTCTAAACATATTGTGGTGGTTTAAACCACTTTT
>NW_008580936.1:8874-14076 GCF_000691845.1 Merops nubicus | reverse complement strand
AACCCTATCCCAGCCGAACCGGGACAACATTTTAGCAATACAGTATTGTGTTTGTGGAAGTCAACTAAGTGGATGGATTTTTTTGATCAAATGGAAATTTCTGAAATTGATTAATTTCAAGTTGATGCCTCAGTATTCTCAATAGTCAAATTCCACTAGATGTATTAGAACCAAACTATTGTAAAATACTGTGAATTTGGAATAACATAAATGAACACTATGTATTTAGACTTTTGTCTGCAGAGAATTTGCCCTTGCTGAAATTCAATACCTTCTGCAAAAGTAGAACCTGCTCACATTCACATTGAGAAAAGAACTGCAGATTTCACACTTGAACAGTATTCTATAGGAATTTCTACAAGTGTTCTGTAAGCATCAAAGCAACATTAATGGAAATATACTTCCAGAAAAAAACTTGTCAATGTCCAATTTATGTATATTTAAAAAAGTACAGTTGTACAGATGGAGTAAATTTTGAGATTCAAATGAGTTTTTAAATACTCCTAGCCTGCTTAGAATCACTGTAGCTATAATATAAAATGATCAAGAGACATGAGATGAGCATTGAGACAGAAAGCTCAATAGATTGAATCTCTTCAAAAAATAAGAATTAAAAACACCCCTCCTTCATTAAGAAGGTTGGAAAAAGGCACAGAAAGAAATCTTAAAATCATGATCACTGAATACAAGTGAAAGCAAATAATTACTCAAAAGACCTAACTCAATGAAAAAAGTTAGTCTCGCTGTTTCATTAAAAGTTTACAAAAAAGGTTAAAAAATATTAGTTTAAAATAGACATACAACATACAAACCAGAAAATTCCTTTATAAAAAGCAAAATAATTTTAAATCAGTAGAACATTTACACTAAAATCTAATGTTTATAATTTAAGATATTGTTGTAACCTTTGAAATGAGTCATGGCTCTGGTTTTCCTCAGTGGGCAGGACAAGACAAAACTCTTACAGTATATGAACACAATACATATAGTTGTGCAGCTACACAGTCACAAACACTACCTGTGGGGATCTAACTCCACGTTGTGTGGGTACAGCGCTACTCATTTTAATAATTTTTTCCTCCAGATTAATGAGAGGAAAGCCTGCAATGCACTGCAAATTTATTCATGCGCAGTGGCTTGCTCATCAGAACATCATAAAAATGTTTAATGTGATAAAAAATGTGGAAAAGAAGAATGTGTATTTACATCATGTTTTCCTCTAGGTAAAAAAAAAAAAAAGTACAGTCTCAACTCAGAACTTCTGTCTTTAAATAGTTAGAAGACTTGATTCCCCTATCATTGAACATGTAGCTGATAATCACAAGCATTAACAAACACTTTGATTCCATTTTTACTTTCACATAGTTGCAACTGTCATGTGCAGATTGCACTGCTGTGAGGTCGCTCACTGCATGACACTGCTTTTAAGTTCTTGAGAAATATACGTTACACTTAGTCGCAGACTCACACAATAATCCACAGGCCATAGAAATGTCTACACTAAACATCAGGCAGGCTGTGTGCATGTGTTTACCTTCTGCCTTTGTCAACATAATACTCATCTGTAAAGTTGATTCCAAATTTGAGTGATATTCTTAGTAGTGTAAATCAGGGGAAAAGCTATTTCAAACATCTACCATAGCGTCTAGGATGTCAGGACTCTGTGACCCCAAGGAGTCTCACTGTATCCAAGCCCATGGCCACATCTGAATTCAATAAAGTGGGACAAATTGCTGTGCCCATAATAATCATAAATGGAAAAGGATGCCTGTAATGGTTTGAAACTCCTGCCACTCCTGGGGGTGGAGATTTGAAATCTAAAACCAGGAGTGAGCCTGAATGAAAGGGGCGTAGACCTGTTCTATTCCCACTCCCCTCCTCCTGTCTTTGGGACTTCCTGCTGGGGTCTATAAAAGGGGAGAGAAGCCACGCCCCCTTCCCTTTTCTCCTCTCTCTCTGCTGGGACCCTTCAGCCGCAGACACTGCTCTGTTGCTGCTGCTGTTCCGTTTGCTGCACGTGGCCGTGGCTATCTTGGGACCCGGGCCTCTTCTCCAGACTCATTCCCTGCCTCCATCCACACCTAAGGATTGTGCATCCAGATTCAATCCACCTCAATCCAGCGAGATCCAGCACCGGGGAGCCTCAGCACAGCGTTTGGGTTTTGTATTTTTCGAAGTTTACCCTTCCTTGCTTTGTTGTTCCTATAATCCGTTTACCCTGTAAATCCCTACCCTTCTTCCTTTTTGTACCCTGTTAAACCCCTGGCCTTCTTCCTTTCTGTTCCCTGTTAAATAATATATTTAATTTTGTTAACTTTTTGAATCGGTGCAAAGCTTTCATTACCCCTGCCTTTCTTTATTTACCTCTCTACCTGGGGAAACTAAGGGATAAGGTAGGGGGAGCGCAATTCTTCCCTCTAACCGGGACAATGCCCTAGTGAGAGTACGTTAATACATTGAGATGACATACCACTGCATTCTGGGAAAGCGGTTACCAAAATACAATACAGCCAAGGAACTTTTATGCTCCCAAATACTGCACAAATCATCCCAGATATTGGGATGCTACTTACATATAAACACATACATATTGTTTGTATACAAAATAAATGAATACTTGAAATACATAAAGAAAACAGACTAAGCTGTTTGTTTTGCTATTTAAAGCAACGGGCTTACACAGTGCAATGAAATATTTATCCACCATGTTTCCCTCTTGCTCATCTGTTTTTCTAGATTGATTACATCTGAAAGCTTTCCTGACATTAACTTTTGTACACTGACAAAAGAGAGGTGAAAAAAAGCATCTTGATTAGCTACAGTGCAGATGAGCTTCTAGTCAGGCTTATCAGACCAGGAAGAATAGAGAGCATGTGGTCAAAAGACTGCAGGCCTCATAGGTTTTATTGGGAAGAGTAACCCACCCTCACATTTTCACAGAAAGTGGAAAAACTAGTAGATAATACCTACAGCTGAACTTTCAAATTAGCTGACTCAGTTCTTTTGAGAAATAATAACAGAAAGAGCAGCTAAATTGATTGTTGTGCAAGCTGTAATTGTCATAACAATTAAAGTGCTCCCTCCTAACGAGTGGGTTTCAAACAAGAGCCATGCCTTGAGTCATGCCTGGATTCCTGAGGTCATCTTGACTGCTACTATATCAGTGTACGTTGTTCAAGTGTCCCTGAAAAAAAATACACTTCTTAACAAAAAAAAAAAAGTGTCAGAGAAGGAGCTTCCACCAAACTTCCCTCTTTATAGTGGGTGTGAGACTTCTGAGCTGGGATACACCTGTAGCCAGCTTGGGGCAGCTGCCTTGGCTTTTGCCCCTCCCAGCTTAAGCTCCTGGCTAACTCAAACCTGCTAACAGCCTGCAGACCATGGCTGGCCCATGATTCTATTCCATTGAAACCAGGACAATAGTATGTTAACATCCTCCAAGGGAGTGTAACATTTGGCCTTCCCATATATGAGTATTTAGCCCTATTATTAAGTTCAGTCTTCTAAAGCTTATGAATATGACTACCTACACTGTGCATGAAGGAAGAAAATCTATCTGTAACAGCCGCAACTGTTAAGCTATATACTAACTCGTGTTAACTGGCTGCTATATCTGTGCATCACTAGCTTGCTTTCCAAATGAACCTGCTTATTTTTCAGTAATTTTTCTGACATATTATCATCAGTAGTTATGTGTTACCTGCCAGTGAAATAATTAAGACCCCTATTGCATGTAAAGTTATGCTGTCATTTGATATACTAATACCAAAGCACACACAGAGATTTATTCTACACATTATTGTCATTCAGTTACAATCACTTAGGATTTACAAAATTTGATTATTTTTCTTTTTTCTGCTTTATAGGCAAAATGTAGTGAAAATATTTTCTAATAAATAAACCTGGACTGAAATTGTAGTTTCATGTGTTTACTATTTCCTAATTTGTGGAAAACCTGTAAGTACTAGTAAAAATTATTACTAAATCCACTAAGAAGTGGAAAAATATTTGCACTAACATGGAAGGAGCACCATTATCATTACAGTGATAATCCTTGGTAACTACAGTGTCTGCTGTGTCTGTGCCAATTAATTGCTGAACAACTGAGGGAAGACCTGGGGATGTTTTTAGGCTTTATTTTGAATCTTCTGTGCAGGCCCCAAATCATATAATTTAGCTGCTTTACAGGGACCCAAATCTGTGCTGTAGCATGGAAGATGACACAGCCCAAACCGGGAAATGTGAAAGTGAAAGGGTGACAGTGTGAGTTTTATGTACCTTGTTCCAACACTTCTCAGCTGCAATTAAAATTGAGATCTAGCAGTCACTTGGTTCCTCCCAAACACTTGTTCTCCGAATACGTTATACCCTGTCATAAACCCTTAAATAATTCTCATTTGCTACAAAAATGGCAGTCCTGTCCTAACTTTAACTCTGCTTACAGTTACCTAAGTAATATTGTATGTTGAAAGAATTATAAAATATGGCTGTGAATGAAATGAAATATGGTAGACAATTAAGTTAGATTATTGTATTGGGTCTGGCTGAGCTGATTTTCCCATAGCAGCCCTCCTGGTGCAGACCTTTTGTGTTGGGAGTTAGAAGCGCGTTGGTAACACCCATGTTGTGACTACCACTGAGCAGTGCTCACACAGCACCAAGGCTCTTTCTAACATTCCCCCCACAAGGGGATGGGGGGGCAGGAGCTTGGGGGGCAATGTAACCACAACAGCTGACCTGAACTGACCAAAGAGTATTCCAGACCCTATGGTGTCAGCTCAACCTTTGTGGGGGGGGGGCGGCTACTCCTCAGTCCTCCAGAGGAACCGCTACGTGTTTTGGAGCCCTGCTTCCCAGGCAAGGCCAGACATCACCTGGGGATGGGAACTAGAGAAAAAGTCTTTGGTTTTGCTCTTTGCTTCCACATGTGGCATTGCTTAACTGTTGCTTTTTAATTAAAACTGCCTTTGTTTTTTTACCCACAAGGCTTCTGTCTCTATCTTATTTTCCATTCCCCTTTTACTCTGTGGAGGAAGGAAAGAGGGAGAGTGATAGAGCAGCTTGGTGGACATCACTTGCTCGGCCAGGGTTAACCCACCACAGTCCTTTTTGGTGCCCAACATGGGGCAATTACAATGTCAGTTTTATATTATAGCTACAGTAGCTGCTAAGCTTCAAAACTCTGTGCCGGTCACAGGCTTT
>NW_008580936.1:0-8755 GCF_000691845.1 Merops nubicus | reverse complement strand
TCCCTACCAGGGACTGATGTGAGTAGCTTTATTGCTCAGGCTCCTAGGGTACTAATTCACCCTTACGTGAGCTGTTTAATACTAGTAATTAACACTGCTGGCCTATTACAGTTTGCATGGAGTTTGATCTTGTTTTAGGGTAAGAGAAAACAACTTTTGTGTGAGCGACACCAAATTGTGCTTGGAGGCAGCCTATTCCTGGGTGGCAGGGTGTATGCAAGGATTTGAGCAGGTTTCCAGGGTGGTTATCACCTCCCATAGCCTGGGACTTTATACCTGATCAGGCAAGCAATCCCCTCAAATTGACCCAACGCCTAAGGGAAGGGTGCCTTGTCTACCCTGATGAAAACCAACAGCTTCTAGCACTGTACTGGGGTCTGGCCTGTGCCTATTGAGCTACAGTTAAGTGCTCTCAGAAGACAGTGGTTGAGGCAGGAACTCAAACAACAATGCAATTACCATACTTGTTCCAGTAGTGAAAAAGAAGCAATGGACAAGGAGAACAACAGGCGCATATCCATGATTAACAATGGAAAGGGATGAAGAGAAACAGGAGGGAGAGTTGGGTTAAGAACTGGGACCCTTAACACAGAGGAGCGAGGACACAGTAACAGAACTGAAACACGAGGCAGAAACTACCCGGTCCCTGACCTCAGCAGAACTTTGGGACCTGAGGAAAGATGACAGCCACCAGCCAGGTGAGCACATTGCTACCTGGCTGCTTCCATGCTGAGATAACGGGGCTGATACGCAGCAGCTAGAAGGTAAGGAAGCCAAACAGCTGAGCTCCTTTGCTAGGACTTGGGGAATTGAGAGAGGAATTGGAAAAGAGGCAGCCATTTCCAGTCTCTGGAGACAGCTCCTCTCGAGTGTGAAAGCAATATACCCATTCAAGGAAGACTTCATGAGCTCTACGTCCTTAGGAAAGTGGTCTACTGCAGATGAAGGTATCCAGTACCTGAGAGCATTGGCAATATTGGAAGTCACCTGTGGGGATTTAGATGATAAGGAGCATCCCAGAGATCCAGAAGCTGTCCAGTGTACATGGGCTATGTCGAGAAAGGTGATCAAAAATGCACCAGCATCATACTCCATCAGCTTGGCAGCAATGTATTATCCACAAATGCACACCCCAGCTGTGGAGATAGTGTCTTCCTATTTCACAGACCTTTGCAGGCTGTGAGTGCCTACAATCTCAAGGGGAAAAAAAAAAAGTAAAACTATACTATGCTTCAGGAATCTGAACAGAATCAGAAAGTTAGAGCACTTCCCCCGGTTATCAAAATGCACTTCCACTGCAGATGTGAGAACTTAAGGATTTTGCCAGGAATATAAAGAGAAGCTGCCTTGCCAACTGCAGTTTCACATGGACAGAGAAAGTTTCTCTCCTGAGTGGGAAGATACTGAAATGCTGGGGTTGGAATCCCAAGCCCCGAATTAAGGTTGACATATGGGTGATTCCCACAGCCCTTCATCAAGAGGTGGTGAGTTTGCCTTATAGCTTCCCCCCAGGGTGCGGCCGGCCCTGCAGGGAGAGCCATAAGGGAAATGAGCCCCAGGGGTCCCGCATTGAGTTGACAAAGGTCAGGTGTCTGCTTGGGGATAAAAGCTGGGACCACTAGCAGGAAGGGAGGAGTGTCTGTCTGTGAAGTGGATGTGTTGCAGGGAGCCCCGGAATCAAAGACAGACTTCACAGAAGGTTCATCAGTGTTCCGCTTTAATGCACACAAGCTCCTGTATTTATACACTAGTGACTGATCACGCATAGCTCTACACACTCAGATTGGTTAACACTGCATAGCCACGCGCTAGACCCATACCGCGATAGATTAAATGTCACTGTCCATGCGCTGTGGCGTTTCCAGGGTGGTGCCTACTTGCAGTTTCCTGCCAAGCTTTTCTTCTGCGCAGAAGTTGCTGAGCTGCCAATCTTCTTCCTCCTGCCTGCAGCTCAAGGACATTGTGCCCTTGCCATCTACCTCCGGTCTTTCATCATATCCTTCATAGCCTGGATTGCGCATATAGGCTTCTAGGATGCCCTTTTGTGGCGCAGTTAATATTTCCTCTACATGGATGCACTTCACAGAGCTTCCTGGTTGGGGAAGGGCCTCCTGACTCTCCTGGAACTGGGCCCCGGTCAGCTTGGACCTTTGTTAATGTGGGCTAGGAGGGTGAGAGGTGGCCACTTTTATCTTATGCGTTTAATCTGTTGACTTGGCTGTTTCCCATTCCATCTATGGGAAACCTTGGTTCTTTGTTTGTTCTACCTATTGTTGGTTGGTCGATGTCATTGTTGGGATCCCTGGGGGCAATGATGATTGTGTGTGAACTAATTGACTTGTTCATACCCCCAGCGATTGTTCATGGAATGTCTTTTCTATATTCAATACAGTCACCTTACTGGTTTGTCTTTCTGCTGGTTGTGTCATTTGTGTTAGGCCTAGTAACTGGCAAAACAGATACCCAGATTCTTACAGTTACATTTTATAGTTACTGCTCCATCCCTCCGCTATAAAACAGGCAGTAGAAAAACATCATACACATACGTCACGGTACAACTATAACATATGAGAGTAAATAGCCGTTGCACATGTGTCTTAGCACTTGGGACTTCATCAGAAAGAATTTACAGTAGAAGCAGAACTTTATAGTGGTCTACCATGTAAACATACATCCCCTATAAAGCCTTTGCACACCATCCTATTTTACATAATGGCTTCATTTTCTGGAAATTTTTGTGCAAAAGACAACACAAAGTCTTCGTATTAATTATAAAATTAGTCAGTGTTGTGTGTTTCATCCATTTTGAAATCTGCACTACTAGCGTGAAGAATCTGTTATTGGAATGCTTTATGCCTCTGCTGTTAGGAATAAGATAGAGAAAAATTTCACATAAAGCTGTAAGAGTTGGTCAGAAAAGGAATATCGTCTCAACCTTGTCATCAGAGACTTGAACAATCAGGTACCCTGAAACTTTGGGTAACATCTTGTCAAGAGTCTGCAGCGACCTGCCTGAAAGGGAGCTGCCGATCCCTGGAATGGAATGTGGTTCCTATGGATACATGGGTGCAGAGCCCAGGATGGAGCCAGAGCTACATGGCATGAAGTGTCCTGTGTAGTACTGTGCTGAGCAGTGTGCTGTGACACTGCCATGAGGTGCTCTGTACTGCCCCATGTATTGTGCTACACCGTTCTGTGTTACCGGGAGGAGCCAGCAACTGCCTGGCTATTGTTGAGGAAGATGGATATCTTGATGCCGATAAAGAAATCACAGACTGAGGTGACCTTTGCTCATTATAATATCATTATAATGTGAAAACACACCTCCTGGCCAAAAGCTAACCGCCTCTAAGGCAGACCATGCCTTGGACACTCCTCCTTGAGCATGCATGGTAGCCTCACTTCAGATGGCAAAGATTGACAGGAGGAAGGCGGAGACTGGCAGGAGTCCATGGGACAGAGGATGAGCAAAGTGCATCACCTGGCATAAAAGATGGATCCTTAGCAACCCAACTTGGGAAGCTTTCCCCACCAAGGATCACGGTGATCAGAAGGATCAGCAGGACGCTGCAAGGACCTGGGACCATAGGGATGCCTTGGACCCATGGTGGGAGCTATTACTCTCTTTCCCCTCTTTACCTTTACCTTTCCTGTCACACCTTTACCTGTCGTGCGCCGCTTTACGGGTGCAAAATAAAGTTTCACTGTTTGATTGAAGTAAAAACTCCCATCGAATTTTCTTTTGGACTCAGATCGCGGTAAATGAACCGCCACACGTCTGCCAAGTTGAGCAGACTGTGACAAAAGCTTATAATGACATTTTGCCTATACCAAAATTTAAGAGAGATATGCTGTATTTTAATAAATATCTCACAGATTTCAAGTATAATTTGATGGTTCTCTAAAGAAAATGGAGCAAATTGTATTTTACAGCCACTGAAGGTCTCTTGATGATGTTTTAAGATACATTTTCTGGGTTTGTTTGAATGCCATAGTATTTACATTTTCAAATCATTTGCCAATCTATATTCTCAGTAGTTACTCTTGTTATGATTATTTTCTCTTTCTACCCTATGCTCACTATTACTTCAGCTGTTAAAGATACTTTTAAATGCATTCTATGACTCAGCATGTAATCCATGAAAAAGTTATATGCTTATATGCTCCTGATCATTTTCTCGGTAAAAGGACTGGTCATTTACTAGATTAGTTTCCATACTGTATATATATATATATATAGGGAGGGAGGAAGGAAAAACAAAACAAAACAAAACTAGCGGAAAGTATATTACTGCTCAGATGTAATAAAAAAAAATAGAAACTCCAAAGTAACTGCATGGCTCAAGTGGTACATTAAGCTTTTATAAATATTTAGAATTGGAGAGACTGAAAAAATTAAGAGAATATTTAAAAAGGAGGTACACGTCAGGAAAACACTGTTGAAAGGCATTACAAATAGAAGGAATATTACAATGAGCAAGGAAAGCTGTACAGAAATACACAATCTGCAGATGAGACAGGCTTATTTCAGTCTGCAAGACAAAAGGAAATTTT
Organism: Merops nubicus; assembly: GCF_000691845.1. Taxonomy (NCBI): domain Eukaryota; kingdom Metazoa; phylum Chordata; class Aves; order Coraciiformes; family Meropidae; genus Merops; species Merops nubicus. Next base: position 4,201 of record NW_008580936.1, on the reverse strand, counting down.
ATCAGGAAAAGTATATAGAGGTCAAGATGATATAAATTTATGTACATTAAGCAATTAAATCAGATTTGTACATTGTGGTCTCTTATCAGGAATAGACAAAAATGAGACAATTACATTTCTGTAGATTCAAGGAAGAATTAATTTGACTAAAATGCCTTGTGAGGTCTTCTAGAAAGTGCAGCATAAGAGCACTTAGGAGATACAGAGACAAAAACAGTGCCATGTGGACACAAGAGTCACTGGTTGTCATTGCTTGCACCAGAACGCTACTTGGTTTGATCAAAATGTAGTAGAAATAAAGTATTGTGGAGCAATTTAAGTTGCAAAGGAAGATTCTGCTTTATAACCTCGACAATTATTTTGTTTGTCATTTACGTTAAGGTAGCTCACAAAACCAGTATCTATGTTAGACTAAGTATGTATAAAAAGCAAATCAAGGGCATGTCAGTGTTTGCAGAAAGGAAGCAGTCCTTGCACACAGAAACGGAAAAGGGAAAGTATTAAATAATTCATATAGCTGAGCACTTTGCAAAAAGATGCTGTCTGTGAATTGCATGTGGATGTCTGGTTTTATGACTGGAAAACTGATCTTGAAACTCCAGGAAAGAAAATCATGTCATTAATTTTAAATTCAAAGCAATATTGAAAATAATTGTCTGAAGATCAATAAATAACTATAATTATTGAGGAAAATGATGAATAAAACATTAAATTGCAGGCTGTAAACCTCTAGGAACGTTGCACCATTAAATACATTTCTATTTTTATATCTCAACTGTATCTGAAGAAAGGAAGAAAATTAAGACCTTTAAAAGAAAACAATGATTCTTTTACTGAAAGAAAAAGAACCTTGGACATCTTCTTTGTTATGAATAAAAATTACATCGAAATGAAAGTTGGCTTCGACTACCATATTATTTAAGTAGAAAAGAGAAGGAATTTGTTCAACAAGAGAGAAATTGCAGGGTAGATGAGTTTGAATACAGCATGTACATCTTGGAGTACAACACATATTCAGATGTACCAAGTTTTCTGAACACTGGCATAAAAAAGTATATCTCAAGAAGGTAAGAATTATTCCTAGAGATTCAACTGAAGCAGCAATTACAATTACTTTCTCTTCTTGTTATCTTTTTGGAAGCTCATGTTCCCTTGAAAATTTACTTTGAAGGTCTCTTGATTTCTAGATTAATTATACAAGAAAACAGTGCGATCTTTTCATGCTTTCCATTTTATAGTTGCTGTGTAGACCAAATAACTAAAAGTTTTTTTCTATAATGCTGTGGTTTGGGGTCAGGGCAGCCCCCAGAACCGTAACAGATGCTCCCTCTCCTCCCCCCACCCCTGAAAGGGAAAGGGAATAAAGGAGAGAGACTTGTTGATTAGAAAAGAACAGAAAACAGTTTTAATACTACCACTAGTAATAACAGTAATAATAATAATAAAGTAGGCTATGTACAAATATATACAAATATACAAAGTTAGTCTCAAACCCAACTCCCCCCGATGGCAATACGTCACCGTCACCCCCAGCTGGGGAGCAGCCCCCAGGGAGAGGATCCCAGGCTGGACTCAGCCACAGACATCGACTGGGCACAGGAGCTGGATTCTGGAACACAGTTCAGGAACACAGGAGTTGAAATCAAAGGCAGGATGGATGAAGTTCTCCTCAGATGCCGTCCACTGCAGCAGCGGCAGGCAGCCGCCCAGCAGCAGCATCAGACCGAAGAAGAAGAAAGGAATGGGTGACGGAAGGGCTGCCCCTCCTGATCCTCCAGTTTCTACTGGCTATGATGGCTATGGGATGGAATACCCCATTGCTGAATCTTGGGGTTAGGTATCCTGGCCGCTGCTCCCCACAGGTGCGGGGTACTCTCTGCCCCTCTCTGTGTGGGATCCAAGCTCACCCGTGGCCTTGGTCTGCACACCAGTCCCTGGCACTAACACTAAACATGAAGTGTTATCACTGCTACCTGCTACAGCCAGATAGTTTATGAAAACGCTGCTAACTCAGACAGAGCAGTTAATTAGAGGAACTTTAGCTAAAAAGTAAAATCATAGAGCAGAACCAGGTCTATTTACCCCAAACCAGGACACTATAAGAATATATGTTATATACAATTTAGAATGAATTGTAACTGAATTTTGTGTATATTTGGTGTAAACTTTTTTTTTTTATGTCATTTTCTGTTGTTTTATTAGGCAATGGCTATTGCTTCAATGAGCATGATGTCAGTGCAGGACTTCTGTTACAAAAGTATGTGCTGTAAACTGCATTACTCATAGAACTACTTTTACTTCATAATGTAAACAATGTTTCATTTCTTTGTAATGGACTGTTTAAACATTTATACCCACATCTTTTGTCACTGTGCAGGGTTTCTACGTTCTGCTTCCTGTTAAAAGCTGATGACTTTTTTCTGCCTTTACAGTTTGTGAACTCATTAATTTTTAACTTTTAAGTAGTCGTTTCCCTCCATTCACTGTGCCTTTCTCCAAACATTTATTTGAAAATACGCTGTGTGTGTCATTGCAAGTTTCTGCCAGGTGATCTGCATCACTGGCCTTCCATTGCTGTAGTTACTGACATCCAAGCATTGCTCAAATGCTTCTAAAACCTACTAGGCTGCACACACCTCAGTATGAACTTGATACTACACAGTGTTCAGCACCCTTCCTCTAATGTGGCAAGACATGATAAAATAATTGTATGCTTGGGGTTTTTTTGAAATCTAAAAGTAGTTCTATAAGCCAATTATCCACCTATTTATAATCAAATACAGGGGAAGTAAGTCTACAAGATACTCACATTATTATATTTACTATTAATTATTGTGAGCTCTAGGTATGTGTTTTAATTTCCAGCTTCATGGCCCTTCTCTCCTAGATCAAATCTCTTTCCTAATTTCAGCAGGCTCTGTCCTCATGCAAGACAAGACAAGACAAGACAAGACAAGACAAGACAAGACAAGTTAAGTTTCCTCATTCTTTTAGCCTATTCCACAACATTCAGAAACCCTTTTTTGATTTATTGTCCAAATTTATTCTTGACCAGTAAAGACAAAGATAACATATCAAGGTCTGCTTCCACATCTGTCAAAGCTAATGATACCCATATACTGAATTCAGCAGACGACCTAATTACAACAACTTAAAAAGGAAGCTACAGATTTTGTTTCACAGATCAGACATTCTTCTTTGTTTGTTTACTGAGAAAAAGTTGACTGGACAGTTACTAAACCAAAAATACTGATTGGCTGGCATAAATACAAAAATAAACATAGCTTCAAAGGCTGGTTAGATGCTATTTACTCATAATTTGTGAGGATCATCAGGCCAAGCCAGAAATGTTTTAAGTTCAGCACTTGACATAGAAAATGGGTATTAAAAATCTTGGACAAGATGATCATTGAACCCCCTTCTCACTTGATGCACAGCATGCATTGCATATATTTCCAACATCCAATGAGTAGAGTAATATTAAAAAAAAAGCCTTAAAAACCTGTCATTTGCCAAAGGAAGAGAGCAGGAGAGATCCAGAATACTGACAAATCCTGAAACTGTCTTGGATCAAATGAAAGGTCTGTAAAATTTATTTTTCTTCTTCACACAGTGGCCAAAATATGAGTACGGAAAAGTGGAGAGGAAGAAAGAAAACAGTCTTTAAGGATATATATATAAAAAGAAAAATCTCAGCAAGAACTACTGAAACTGTTTGGCTAAGAATTTATTCAATTAACTACAGTTTGAAGTAATTTTCTGAGCCATATATCATAATACATAGATTAAAATTTAGCACTTGAATCTGAAGGCAATCTCTAACCAACGTCAAATTTTAGACAGGAGCTTTAGACAGAACTTTTGTCTTGTGCAATGACCAAACACTCCATAGCTGTGGCTAAATAACTCCAAAATACAAAACACCTCACGTGGTAGGACTGTGTTGTAGTAAAGCAGTGTTTATAAATGTAGGTAGTAGTAACTTGGCTGTTACAGAAGTGACAGTAGCTTATGACTACCTAGTTTATCACTGAGCCAGTGCCAAACACTGAATAGTGCTAGAATAAAAGGTGTTGTCTAATTAAAGGGACCATAAGGCTTTAAGAACAGATCTTAAAATAGAAAAGAAACAACAGATGTGATCCATTTTATGCTGAACCTATTTCTGCATAATTGGCTGTAAAGAGAATGCAGTTAATGA
>NW_008580935.1:0-13114 GCF_000691845.1 Merops nubicus | reverse complement strand
CTTGATGATCTTGAAGGTCCCTTTCAAACTAAGGGATTCTATGATTCTATTCTAGGTATCCAAGGCATCTCACAGTTAATTACTATGAAGGGATGTACACAGATCAATAAAGCAAGCTTTTTGTGAGAACCATCTTTCTTATTTTCTTTTTTTTTTTTTTTTCCACCTGGATGAGCAAGCCAGAAGTCTGTATTGTCTTATTGGTATCCTGGCTGATCCAGTCACCACTACAATATAACACCTGAGAGTCTGTGGGGATGCTCATGCCTCAAGCATTTGTCATCTTTAGAGTAGTTTCTGCTTAGTGGGGATGGAGGTTTCTTCTGTCTGACCCTGCAAGCAACATTGAGGGGATGTGGAAAGAAATGAACTAAAGATTTACTGTTGCTCTAGCAAGCCAAAGCTACAGTGAAAAATAGTGCAGGAGGGGTAGCTGGAGCTGCCTGATAACTCATACAGATTCATGGAGAGACTGAAGCCAACAAATTTAATCTCTTGGTTCGTGGGTGGTGAGGAGTAGAGCCAGGACAGCATGCAATGTCATGCAATGTGGCAGGAGAAGGAAGAAGAGAAAGAATATTAATCTGGAAGCTGTTTGTATTTCTAAAAATAGGCTAGGGCTTTTTGTTTTGTTTTCTTTTTTAAACAAGATTTACATCTTATCCAGGATGGCTGAGAAGATAGGTTATGTTAATACGCCCCACCTGCCAGATCCAAACGCACAAATTCAATTTGGGTGGGTTAAGATCATTTTATAAGTCACGTTGCCATGTTGCTCTCTTCCCTATGTAGCTTTGTATTTTGCCTGTGTTTTGGAAACACAGTCCTCAGTCAGACATGCATGCACTCACACACGTGCGCAGATGTACATACAGACTGCAGAGATAAAAGATGATTTGTCTGAAAAAAGGGAGAAAACAAACTACTACCAGTCTTAAATCTCCTAGTCATTGCATTCCCCCCTCTCTTTCCTGGATGAAGGTCAGGTGAAAGGCAACTTCCAGACACAAGGGAAGGGACAAAATTCCAGCCTGCTAAGATTCAAACGTGTGGTGTCATCCTGAGTATATACACGTGCTCAGAGGAGGCATGCCCCCTAAGTCTCCTCTGCTAAATTTTAAGAATTCAATCCAATTCTATCTCTTTTGTTGCACCCAGAAGCACAAAGTAGCCAACCCCAGGGGTAAGATTTATGGCGAAGACTCTCTACGGGACCTGAAGTGGATTAAGACTTTAAAGAGAGAAAGCCGTAAAGGTGACTTAAGTGAATAAAACCTGACTGACTTACTGACCCTTTGTGCAGTGCTACCACTGGGCTGACAAGGAGCAATCCCATAATTTTTATACCTAGGAAAGAGGAATGCTGTAAAACACTTAAGCTGGAAGTCCAAACCCAGCCATAGGTATTGTGGTCCTGAACTTAGAGATGAAGGAGAGAGCTTGATGTTTCAGAGGATTATCCACAAAACCCAACCTGAGCAAGGAACAAGTAAATGAATACAAAGGTGCTGGCTATAAAACAGGGCATGAAATTTTCAACACCTCTCCATGCCAAGAACTGCTGAGAATAATTACTCCTAATGCCCAGGGCATTCCACCTGCTCCAGGGGTGAAACCAGAATAAGGAAGACATTGGAATTTGCTTTCCTTTTCTCTTCTAGTACCATGAAATCATGCCAAATAATGTGTCTCCACCTCTGGCTTGACTGTGACAAAGATGGTAGTCACCACTACACTCTGTGCTGAGACAAAGTCTGCCAGCAAGTCCCTGGAAAACTGAAGTGGAATAAGCCATGGAGTAGAGTCATGTAGAAAGACATTTGGATTTTGCTTTCTTGTCCTGAAGCAGGTGCTTGGCTGCCCAGCTGTGCCCATACTGAGATACTTCTAATCCCACAGAGGTGAACACTGCTAAAAACTAAAGCATGTCCCAGTCACTGAAGGCTTCCATCAGAGGTGAAGGAAAGAGTTTGGATGAGTTGCTGTCTAGAAATAACTATTTTGGACATCGCATTTGTTTTGTGTCTGAATAAGTCTCCTTGAGTATCATTCCGAATGGTGTTCTTGAGAACTGGCACTAAAGATGCATGTAAAAAAGCAGGACCAGTTCTAGTCTGATGCATTTAGATGACAAGTGACTAGGGATGAAATATAACATTTTACCACAAAAGCATCCTTGTAATCTAAGTACTTGTGACACAAAAAATGTAAACATTTCAAATGAAAAGTATTTTCATTATTTTAAATAAAAAAATTGTTCTAAACTATTCTTGATTAAAATTGGAGAAAGCATTGATGAAAACATATGGGTGATTTTCTATATGTTTTTTTCCCTTGGAAATGAATCTACTTTACAAACTTCCCATTATGGGAGAGATTCTTTTTTTATCTGCATCCACCCAGGTCTGTTGGTTCTTTACTACAGGGATAGCTACAGACATAGTTTAGCCCTCTGATTTAAAGTTAAGTCAAAGTCAGTATCAAAGACATGGTCAAAATCTCCCTTCAATTACTTTCACACAAGCCTCCCCCTTCACAGAATAAATGATTTTTATTGCTTTGTGGGTTTTGCCAAGCCCTGAGCATTATTGTGCTGTGGGCTTTATACTTTGAAATAGGTTACAGGATAAGAAACCATAAATATTCATTCTTCAGCAGCATCCTCTGAACAGCTTCCTCAGCGCTGCTGCCTCGGGTCTGCCCATAATCGCATGCCGTCAGGCTCCCTGCCCTTTGCCCTTCTCGCTCAATCAGGACAGGAAATAAGGCAAAATAATGAAGCAGGGTCTTTAAAATGTTGATTTCTGTGCATGGGGCACACCATGTGGTATTGCTCTCAGGAAAGAAAGCACTGATAGAGGTGTTTTAAACTGATGAAATGTCATAGATAAACTACGGAAAAGTGATTGCTTGCTGTGGGTTTCTAGACTAAAGGATATGCTGAAACACACCATGGCACACTGATGGGAAAAACACAGAATATACAGTTGCTCTATACAAAAAGATCTTTCTCAGGATGAATTTAAAGATTACTTGCCGATAGGATGCAGCAATTAACCTCTAGCCATGCTTTGTATTCAAATATGAATGTGATGATCTGAAGGACAAGATGATGGTATTTGAATATATAGAGAAGGCTTTCATTGATCTTCTAACCTTTCAGGGATATATAGCATTTGCAAGCCCAGAGGAAGTTGCTTTTGAAAGGGAATTGAAAGCTCTGGGCTATAATGAAAGGCTTTTTAAACTGCTTTGCAGAAGTTATCCCTTCTGCTGTTTAGCTGAGGGTTAACTGTCCATCAGTCATGCTCAAAAGGGGGGCTGCAAAGCGCATATCCCTTTTACAACACACAGCTCTGAAACATTGCTGTGAAGTAGCCTGCACTAAAAGCAAGCCCCATGAAAGCAGTCGTTTCTGCTGTTCACAACATTTTGGGTTGCTGTGGGATTGATTGTTTCTGGCATTTTGCCCAGCTGTGCCCTGTGTTTGTCTAACTTGCAAGATAAGAGATGGTCATTCCTGAGTTGCTGTGGAGCTACAGAAAGAAAACAGAAAAAGTACAAACTAATGCAAAACCCAAATATATCTGAAGTTTCTTTGAAATCAGAGAAATTGAGGGTATTTTTTCCTGCACTTTGAAATGGGACTTTTGCCATGTCAGAAAGGGAAATCCAGAGACCTCTTCTGTGCAGAACTAGATGGAATTGTCTCTAAAAAAAGCGGAGTGCATACAACTGATTCTTTCTTCTCTTGATGTTCTGTGAGCTACCAGTAGATTTTCTTTGTCCTTTTTCAACTTCTATAAATTTAGACCAATCTTCAAGTATTTTTTTTTCTCTTTTGAGCTGTGAAAATATCTCCTAAAACCATCTTCTACAGTGCAGTGCATATGTGATTATAATCCTGTCAAGTCACAATTAGTACAAGAGTGCTCTCTCTGCCTCTGTCTCTATTTGCTCCTCATTTCTTTCCTAGGATTTTTCTCATTTCAAACTGTATTTTTTTAAAAAAAAAATAACAGCTCCCAAATATGAGAGTACTCTTGAATTGACTGCTGCAATTTCAGACTTGTTACCAAAATAAGTACCTTCTGAGCTCACATTTTTATCACTTTAAGTTTCACACATTCCTCTGAAGTCTGCAAAGACGACTCACACACTAACATACTCCATGTCTACGTCTCATATCAACGAAATGTACGAAGTGTCCATTTTGGAGAACTATATCAGTTTCTAGAAGCCTGTGCTGAGTCATGATGGCCACTGTTCTAAATAAATCAACACTTCAGTAAATGGTAAAGCAGACCCAGAGAATCCATGTGGCTATTAAACACTGAATAATGCATTCGCTGCATAGATTATAACACTGTTGCAGCAAATTATGAAACCACATAATTGTAAGAATAGTCCTTATCAGATCAGCATCCTTGGATTCAGCGTGATGAGTCAGATGAGTAGTTTTCAGAAGAAGGCAGTTGCTAGAATTATTACTAGATTTATAATTCCTGAGTATTTTTCTGTTGGCTCTGCATACAGTATCACATTGCAGATACACTATAAACTGACTATAGACACTAGGAAATAGAAATATGTGTTTAATTAAGAGGGTGGCAGTATGTTACTGCTTCAGGTTGTCTTTTGTTTGATATGCTAGCAGAATGCATGAGCTTTCTGAAGTTGTTAGCAGTGCTTGGGATAGAGTTCTCACTGCTCAGCTGTAATTGTGTGAACCCTAAATGAGAAATTGAATTTGCTGTATTAGCAGGTATATGGCCTCACAGCAAAAGGCAAGAATATTGCACGCCCGGTTGTTTATCTTGGCAACTGTACAGTACTATTTTTCTTAAGAAGTACTAATAGATTGAGTAGGATCTTGATTTGGAGTGCTTTGCTGTTAAATCCTTGCTCAGAAAATAAGAGACATCCCCTAAAGACGTATTTTTTTGTCTTTATCTTCTTATTTACAATGTGTGCATGTTAACGGGGCCTTGCTGTTTGTGCTTTCCAGCACATCAAAAAGAAATGCCAGCAATAAAAGTATGCTCTGGAGAAGTTTCAGAAGTTAATGCTTTCATTTGCCACATCTTCCTACCAGCTTAGCTTCGTTAGTCTTCCCCACCGGTGGGCTTAACTCACTATATTTTGATATTTAACATACAAGCCAGTGTGCCTCTAACAAGTTGACGTGGATGTGTATTATCCCAAATTCCTTTACAGACTTCTTTATGCTACTACAGGAATTGACAATTTCTCTACAGCACACCTAAGTAATTTGCCCTGCATTGCCTCAGGACTAATATTTTTTAATTAGTATCCTATCTTGTGTCTTTATCTCTCTATATATCCTCGGGGACTTGCATGTTTTTGAAGTAACTCACTGCAGAATTTCTTATGTCACCACGCCTAGGATCCCCTTTCTTCTCTAAAAGTAGTAGTAAAATAATAATAAAGCCATGATGATATTATTCATAGATGACAGATTACTTATGACTAATTACTTCATCAAGTGAATGACTATAAACCCCAAAATCCTTCATAATAATTTCAGAGAATGAAAAAAAAAACTGGTAAAGTGTCTTCAAAAATACCTATTTCAGTTTCTAGAAAAAATGAAGTGTCAAAATAATTGCTTCCAGTGATAAGATTAATTAAAAAAAAAAAGATTGTGCATCAGAATCAAAAATCAATAAACTGTTCTAATCTTTAAGATACATTTGTTTTATATACATCTAAGGATGTGTCAGATTGCTGCAGAAAGGTACAGAAAAAATAAGTAAATGATGAGATGCTTTTGCAAAAAGCTTATTCAGAAGATTTGGGTTTGAAAGTCTCTATCTAGACTTGTTAAAGGTGAGCAGTTTAGTTCATAGTCTATAGGAACATTTGCATGTAAAATATATGCAATTTATACTTTTCATATTTTAGTTTCATATTGATCATCCTTGAACTTAAATAATAAAAATCCCTTTCTTTAAATAATTGTTGCCCTACTACTAAGAATTTGATGAGGAAAATAAAAACAATCATTAAAAAAAGGCCATGTAGATCCTGTCTGCATCACTGCTACTGTTAAAGATGAGGCAGCACTCCTAAAGTACAGACATGGCAATACAACAAACAAGTCCTTGTGCAGCAAAAATGAGCATAAGAAGTCATAGTAAAATGGTTTCAGTATGGAAGAGTATCTTGGGAGTGCTTATCCTCTGTTCTTACATGCAGGTTTGGTGCATCAGATCTCCTTTACTGCATTTTCATTCAGCTTTTCCTGTAAGAATTTGTAAGAAACCAACACTCATTTAAAAGAAAAGACTGAATTTTTTTGGTCAGTGAAACTTCCAGTGAATCAAATCATATCAAATGAGTGTGGATGGTGTCAAAATCTTAGAGATAGGCAAGAAAGCATTACCTGATACTTTTGAAAAGAAATCCTTCTCTTACTTATTTTTATACTGGTGATGCCTAGGATGAAGAGAAATTGAGGTTGCTCAGGATGAAAAATAGACATGAAGGGAAAGTAGAAGTGTAATGGCTCCTAGTATCTTTATTTTTACACTCCCTGGTCAAAAAAGCTGTATTTAATGAGATATAGGCAATGCATTGGTCCATAGCTAAGCAAGTTGTCAAAAATGTCTTATGTAGACCTTTCCTCCATTGAAAAAGTAAAAGACTTTTAATGGTGAAATTCATCTCCTCAAAAGCAGACGTCCTACTTAGGTCAGATGATTCACTTTAGAAGTGCCTCTTTCTCTACACGGGGTATGAAAGGAAGGCAGGTAATCAACTAACTGATGGCCTCTGATGGCCGAGAGGTCTGTTCTCCAAAGGACCAGAAAGTCAATGGAGCCATGTGGGCTACTGGATACAGAGCACCTACACACTTGGAGTGATTATTGTATCAACAAAAGCCACACAGAAAACTCTTACCATTTCAGCAGCAGCTTCTTTGCCTTTCATTATGTTTTTATTAACAGAATATAAAGTGTTGGCTTAATGAGTCATTCTCTCCTCTCAGAGAAGACTTCACCACTGTCACCATAAGTAGCTTACATACAGATAAGGTAGCATAAATGTCTTGGTAAACTCAACAGAACATGTGAAACCATGATGTTTTTCACTGATGCAACATTTTCACCAGTGCTACTCTAGTAGGGTGATAGATGGTGGCTTCCAAGAATGGGGAGAAAGACCAGAGCAGCAGAGGGCTCCAAAACTATTTAAGTGGGATTTCTCAGTTCCTGTGGTTTTACACCATCTTACATTGTAAAAAGACATGGAAAGCTGCAGATGATACATTATCAACATTACAAACAGTTTTCAAAACTTTGGAAATCAGGTATCAAAGCAACAGAACTCTGTGCTCAAAATGTGTTCTGCCACAGCTGACTCCTTTGCTGTCTACCTTGTTCCACTCCAACACTAGTTGCCCGTGTCCTATCCAATCTCATGCTGTGTGGTTTCACCTTGTCTCCTCCAGGTTAATTTAAAATATAGAGTTGCATTTATGGACAGTGAAATATTCCATGTATTTGCTCATATAAAAAATTTATTCACTTAGTCAATACATGTCAATTTTAGTCAGTATAAGTGTTAGTAATGCATTTGTCCCCAGTAACAAGCTTCAGCAAAGTATGCATTCCCCAAAGAATTTAGCAAGGTCTTTTACCTTCAGTACAGATCTCAGCAAGCCACACTTTTTTGAAAGTTTTCACTTTTGTCAGTACAAACCTAGCAATAAAATTACCTTGCAGCAAAGAGCCACCCTTATGTAATGAATACTCTTAACTATGACCAGCACTGTTTTAACTTCAAATATGTCTGAAATTCATTAGTGGCAAAGCAAATGTACAATGTGTATAAACCACAATTTAAGGTGCATATTACGCTCCAGGAAAGCTCTCACATTGACAACTTTGTTCATGTTTCTGAATAAACGGCAGTGTTTTTCTAGCCCAATAAGCTTCAGAAGATATTGCTTTAATGACAACAGGGCCTGGAGGTCATTTGAAGTAGTATTTGTGCCCTGTTTGACAGTGGAACACTTCTGTAATGCATAAAGCCCAGAGGAATGGAGACATCTGCCCCAAATCCTAACTCACTGATGACTTCTTCTAATGAAGGAGCTATGAACTACAGAGAAGTAAAAGCCAGTTATTTATTTGGCTGAAGCTACTGTGTGTTATTCAGCGTGAAAAGATTACATGAAACACCACAGCTAATATTATTTTCTGATGCCTTTTTCTTTCTGCATTTTTTCTTGTAGACAAGCCCTAACTCTGAAAATTAGGAATATTTTGCAATAGCTAGCTCACAAACTACAGACAAGAATGTTATCATTAACAGTGACTTCTTATATTTAAATAAGCCCTTATGTCAGTGTGTACATTTTGTTTGCCATGTTTACCACCAGCTAATGAGGGAAATATATCCTCTGTTCTTGGTAGAGGTCACTGATTTGATAGCAATGCCAGTTAATTGTTAATTTTGAAACCATAAATAACACCAGTGTTTCTTCATGGTAACTACAGTGGTTGTCATTCAGTCCAGTTTACCTTAGACATAATTGAGGTCTAGAAGTGGTTTCAGTTCCGCTTCTCCCTTTGACCACATCACAGAAAGTAAAAGTGGAGATCACTTTCTTTCCAAGCACAATTTTTGCTTTCCTGAGTTTCAGCACTGAAACTTTGTTATAAAAACGAGACAGTTTAATTATTCAGTTCCAATCTACCAAACTTTAATCTCAAACTCTGTCATTCTGGCGCTGTCCTAGTAGAACATCAGTTCCTCTCTTTAAAAGTTCAGATCACTTTGGCAAGGAGATCCTTCCGTGTGTTTTTTTGTTAGTTATTATTTTTTTTCCTCCCAAAAAAATCCATCCATGTATTTGTCTTGTGATTGAGCAAAAAGCACTATGTTTGCCCTGAAGGCAATCTGATATCCCATGGCCTCCAGCTAGCTTTACTTCTGCTGCATCTTTCCTGTGAAAAGTGCCCACGACTTCTATGATAGGATATACATGACAAGGGAAAGATTTCTTGTCCTATTTGTACTGATTTTTTTTTTTCCTGAGACTTCTGGCTGCAAATAGTGACATGTGAGAGAACATAAACTTGGAAGAAAACTCTGTCTAAAGATGACAGTCCTCGAGGGTAGGAGAGAGGGAATGAACTGCATTTGGCAACTGACTCCCCCTTAGTAAATGCATTACAGAAAGGCATGTAGATGGCATATGGTAATGAGTACAGAACAAGAGCGAGCTAGAGTGACATGGGTATTTATCACTGGCTTTTGGGATAAATGTTTCTGTGAAATCTCCTCAGTCCTAAAATTTATATCACGGTTTCAAAGATGTTGTTAAGCTTAACAAATTACAAGTTTTAGAAGATATCTCAAATAAAGCTACCTTGGCTTTATCCCCTTGTATGCTATCAAATCCTGTTCTATTTCTTTGTTCTAGATGAGCTTGTGCTCTGCCATGTTGTTCAGTGACTCTTCTCATTCCCCCCCGTCTCTGAGTACAGATCTTGGTAATCACATTTAACATCTTCAGATCAGAAGACAATTCAAAAACCTAATAGCAGCATGTTTCACTTTATTTTATTTTCAATATATCTCGAATTCCTTTTCAGACATCATACTATTTCAGAATCGTCTCTCTTGTTGCTTTCCTATGTTATGAAAGAAACACAGAAATAGAAGTGAATTCAGAATAATTTTCCTACTTAACTAAATACAAGTTTTAAGAGCTGCATTTTTACACAGCTTTGACAGTTTTTCTAGCTTTGAAAATACAAAAGACAATGGGGTCAGTACAATGCTCAAAAGTATCTCAATGCACTTACTACCTGCAAAGATTTGCAAATTCTTCACCTAGCAAATTCTTTTAGATATCATTTGGGATTCTTCACATATCAATGTCAAACCACAAGTTTAATTCTGAATGGAGGCCTACCTACCTACTATGTTAAGTTTTCTTATTACTAGAAGGCACTTGTTCAGAGTGGACAAAGCAGTGATTGCCTTTAGGCACCTAAACTGGAACAAGGTTGAGGTAACCTGGGCGTAAAAGTAATTACTCAATGATCATGTGAGGATGTAGAGCAGCAGGGATTTATAACAGAGGATTATAAAAGAATGAAGGGGTTAATCACTGGCCTAGAGGAAGACACCAGAAGCAGAAAGATGGCTGACACAGGGGAAGGACTCTCCATGCTCTTGAAAAACGGTGTGCTGTGGAGAAAAGGAAGTCTTCCAAACACAGAGCTGCAAAATACTCTGCCTCAGTTCCTTCCCCTTCTAGCATCCTTTGACTACAGTTCAAAACAGTACACATAGACACTTTATTGATGTATCTAGTTCTTGGTATATTGTGTTGTTTCTGTATTATTAACTCTATATATTACTTAAAGCAAGTGTATATTTGAATCAGAACTTCTGAAGGCTCATATGTCCCTTTACTTCAGCTACTTCACTTCCCAAGCTGTGGCAAGCCAGTAGGCTTAAGAGGTAGCATTTTTGGAAGGGGGATTGTTTGAACGTCAAGAGAGATGCATGTAGTCAACAAATTATTGGGGTTTCCAGCACCCGTAAGAGGATAGGAAAATGCTGTCTTGACTCTTACTGTGCAAAACTTGTAGATGCCAGGTCTCAGAGGGCAATACAGTTTCATGCTGGATAAACGTGGAACAGCTTTCCACATAATGTTTGGGATAAAGCAAATAGACAAATTCATGGAGGGAAAATGTACAGTGGGTTCAGTTACAAAGTTAACATTTTGACTCAGGAATTTCCTAAGTCATAAATCACCGGACAATGGGAAAATACACTGAAGAGGAGTTACTTTGTTTTTATTGTGCTCCTATATTCCTCTCTTGGCATCCAGTATTACCACCAGGGAGTTGAGGTAGGGTGTTGAGCTATATGGTACAGCTATTTTCATGTACTAATAAGCATAAGAATACTGTTTAGCCTTTGGGTGAAGTCCCAGCTTCTGTTGAATTGGGAACTCTGTGGAAAATGTCAGTAATTCTGACATTTTGAGCGAAGCATCAGCTCCCATGTCACATGTCCCAGTGGAAGCAGAAGCCTTAGATTTCCTACAAAAAATTTCTTTCTGATTTTGGAAGGATAAATGCCCTTCAGCAATAACCCTTGAAATATTTCCATCCTTTCCCTGTGAAATAATATTTCTTATTCTTCATTTTAATTCTGTCTGAGGTGCTTCAGGTCAACTCTATACCCAAGCAGGTATTTCTGTTGTGCTGAGACAGCTGGTGGCCCAGCTAGTCTTGCATACTGGCTGTGTACTCTGTGCCACAGAGCAATTTGAAAGAATTCCATGGGCAGTCAGTCACAGAGGAATACACTGGAAAAGCATCTACCTAGCTTCCCCTCTTTGTTGGAAATAAGGCCATGCCTGAAACAGGAGGATTTGAGCTTTCTTCAAAATGTTTAGGCATATTTAATAACTTTGTGTTTGTAAGCTGTGCATTTTTGTTAGCAGTATATTTGGAGCACCTTTCACATTTTACTAAGAGCTTAACTTTCTATTGTTTTCTCTTCGCTTCTTGTCTCTTTTAATCTCTTCTGGAATGCTTGCTTCCTTTGAATAGCAGTATCTACCTCTTTTTTTCCATTGCTGTTTGCCTCATCCCTCTGAAGAAAGTACTTGCATGACCGCAATAGAGGCAGCTGATATTTGAAATTATGCTTAAGGGAAAAGCTTTCAAATGAAGTATAGCACCAATTTAACCCCAAATTGTCCCAAGGTAAAGTACCATAGGAACAGACTGAAGCAGGGAGTATTATTCAAGGAAAAGACAGTTTTCCATCTTCTATGTACTGATTATTTAAACATAAGCAAATTTACTTAATGTTTATAATAAAGGTTCTATAATATCCAACTATTTTATGTATTGAACTGAGAACAATAAATTATTTCATTTTGTTATAAAATATTTCTAAGACTAAAGAGCTTTCCTTCAACACTGTATTTTTCTGTGTATTTATTAAGTAGAGATCTGTCTTCTGAACAGGCTGTCAGATGAATGTTTGAATAGTGACGTCATTCTCCACAATGCATAACTCAAATTACAATTCATAAGTATTATCCATGTAAATGCTCATTGCAGGGGAATGAGACTATATCATCTTGCTCCTGTTTTTCTTTCCTGAAAAGAGGCCTAGAAGGAGAGGAGCTAGAAAAGCTTATTCATTGGTCAATGCTGCTACATTTCATAGTATAAATGATAGAGGGTCATATCAGAGAGTTAACAAATTTATTCATAGTGCTGAAGCTTTTGAGAAAGCATAAAATAGGAGGAAATGAGCACAGAGCTTGATTTGTTCAGAAAAGGATCAAAGTTAAACCTTATTAACTCAATAATATATCTGCTGAGAATGTACTCAAGGAACAGAGAGACAGAACTATATGAGTATGGGATTCAGTCTCTAAAACAATAAATAGAAAGAGAAAGGAAAATGAGAAAATGTTCAGAATGAACCCAAAAGAAATAACACTGTTGATGAGTTTATATGTGATCAAAGCATGTGTTCAGAAGCACAGAAAAATGCCTCCTCTTTGAGAGAGAACTCAGTTGTTTCATGTCTCAATGCCATCAACTATCCTAAACACAAAAGACATTTTATTATGCGTGTGAATAATATAATCTTCCGCTTGGGTGCTTATGTCTTAAAATCAAAATCTTAGCAAGTGTGTATGTTGACTGTAACTTAGACATTATTTTACTCCATGCATTGCTATTATTGACTCCTCTAAATATAGCAAATATAGATTTTATTATGTAATGGAATACCATTTCCTAGCTGGGTGTTTATGTCTTAAAACTGAGATCTGCATTTTCATGTTTGAAGGCTGACAGCTGCAGAGGCTCTAGGAACTCAGACTCATACCCTTGATATTGAGGCTTTGTACTAAATACCAGTACTGACAAGCTTTCGTGTTTGCACTCTGCCTATAATGCTGTCATTCAGTCAGCTGCTGTAGCAAAGCAGCAGTAACAGGCTGGGCAAAGCTTCTTTAAAGCCTCTGCAGATTCCTGGGGTGCAGGAGATACATATATATAAAAATATAAATATATATGTGTATGTAAAAATA
>NW_008580934.1:2382-5430 GCF_000691845.1 Merops nubicus | reverse complement strand
TAAAGGATTCTATGATTCTATGTGTAAAACACACACAAGGGATGCTTAGAAATAGACCAGCACCTAAAAGAAAAAAAAAAAAAAAAAACAAAAAAACCCACAACAAAACATAAACCACAAACAAACCACCACACACCACCACAACACCCCACTTCTTCAGCTCACTACTCAGACCTCACCTTGCCCTTGCCGGTGTTCTCAGTCGAGAAAAAAGTGATGGTGACAAGCGCAGTCTGGGACCTCACTGTTTTTCTCAATGGTTTTTCAGTCCTCCCACAACATGGCAACTCATCTCAATGACAACAAGCCCACTCTGGGGACTCACTGGTGTTCTGTCTGTTTTTTTCAGTCCTCCGACAAGATGTTGGCTCATCTCTATAGTGACAAACCTGTTGTTGGGACTCTGGTTTTCTCAATGGTATTTTAGGTCTCCGATGAATGAGCAGCTTGTCTCCATGGTGACTCACCCACTCTGACACCTCGCTTGTGTTCTCTGTGGTTTTCCCTGACCGCCATCTGGTTGGTTTGTTTTGTTTTTCCCTGCCACTTGCAATTTTTAAACCCCTTTTTCTCTGGATTTTATAATTTTTATTTGTTCTTCCTGGCTCAAGTTTCGGACTACTGTTTTGTGATGTTTTTCCTGATGTCATGGTGTGCTAAATCAAGTTTCTAAACATAGTTCCCATAATTAACTGGCTCATTTGCATAATTATGGGATAATTACTGTTAAAAGTAATGTGCTGGTATTGCTGCTGTGGTGACAGTTATGGTGGGGGACTCCAGTGATTATAGTGTGTGGGTGGACTGTAATTATTCTACCTATTGTGGTATAATAAAACCTGAAAATAAAGTCTGGTGTGGCAGTAGGAAATCACTTGCTTTCAGGGATATATATTTTTTTACTTTTTTTTTTTTTTATGTTTAAGATTAAAATTCAACCTGAGACAAAGACCCAAAGTGATGCAAAGCCCATTCCAGCACAGGTACAGTCTAAAGCCAAGCACTCCAACACGCTCTAGGTCAAAGTCACGCCCTCCAACAAAGACAAACTACAAAAACTGAGACACCAAATGACAAAGACAAGCAATAAAACACCATTGTACAAATTAACAAAAAAGAGTCAAAAGAGCAAAAACAGGCAACTGCTACACCCCAGGCCATAAATACAACCAGGAACACAATTCTCATGGGGGGGGAGGGGAATCACCCTGCCAGCATAAACCCCCAGCCTGAGTACAACCCACACCCAAACACAGACAAAGAACATCACCTGGCAGAGCATCTGGGATCAGGAAAAAAAAAAACATTAGGTGGGGTGGGGGAATCCTCCAGATGTTTGTTTTTTTTTTTTTATTGCAGATATTTTATGATGTTCTGAAAGTATCTCAACTCTACATACAACCTCCAAGGAAAGAAACAACATTCACCTAAGCTTAAACACACACTCAAAACACACCACAGAAGCCAGCCCTCACTCCCAGCACATCTGTTCCCCCACCTGCCTGCTACATCAGCCTCTCTCTGTGGTGCTCCATGGGAACTGCACTGCCTGAGGCCTCCAAAAAAACCACCATACCAGCCAAAACCCCACCATGAGTGCAGCCTGCATCCAAACAAAACACTAGAGATGAACATCGCATTGCAGGGTGGCCAGGACAGGGGGACAAAAAACCACCCCGCTGGGTGTTTTTTTTTTTTTTTAACTGTAGTTTAAAAAAGCAACCAAACACACACAACCCTACAATTTCAAACTAACTACAAGCTGAAATAAACCCAGCAGCTCACCCATTCCAAACAGTAGCCCCTTCCACTCTGCACTCAAAACACAACTCCTCCACCTCCACAGTGGCAAATCCCTCACATTCTAGACCAAACATCACTGCTCCATCCGATTTCAAAGTGTTGACAGTTATCAGAGGCTTGCCACAAGATGCCTGCAAAAGTAACACAAAAAGCATTGCTGAGTGACTCACTTAGCCTATGCTACTTCATAACCCAATTGTGACCCCCTGCCCTCCCGGCTTGCATGTGGAGATCCCTGAAAGTCACTTCACCCTCCACACTGCATGTGCAATGCCACACAAAACAGACACAGAGTCATATGGTGACATGCTAAGCCAATACAGAGACAGGTTGTCGCAAACCAATGTTAAAAAATCACCGATTTGTCAGGTTGCGACAATCTGCCTCTCTAAATAGCGGGGCTTCAGGTGAGACATAGTATTTGTCTTCCAAGGGTAGGTCAAAGACACCCTTTCCCCATGCTCACAAAGTATCATCGAGGTCAAGGATTACTGAACAAACTGCTTAATTTATTTAGAAAAAACACCAATCAAAACTTAAGGTTCAAGAAAGAAAATAGGTATATATATTAAAGAAAGGAGAACCCGGAGGGGTAGGATTGGTGAGAGGAAATGAGGGGACTTAGCCCAAATAAGACTAAGAGTCCAGGGAGGAAAGGGGTTGCTGTCTCAGGGGAGAGTGCGTGTATTCACACACACTCGGGTTACCAGTTTGGTGTCCAAAACAGTGACGGACGGAAGTCACAGTGGCTGATGGGATTTGTAGTTCTTGATGACAAAATTGATGGCATCTGGAAGTCCCGAAGTCCTCTGGGATATGCACTCCCCAGCAGCACAGTGATGACGTGGACATAGTGGCACCAGCAATGACAGCAGTCTGCGCCGTGGTGGGCAGTTCCACACCAAGAGCCGCGGCATGCACCGGACTGCTCAGTCCCGGAACGCAGGCAGCGGTTGGCAGCAGCCCTTCTGGTGGTCTAGTCTCAACTCAAGCGAGCCAGCAGCTGCCGGAAGGCAGCTCCACACTGACAGCCCAGGCAGGCAGGTGGCAGCGAAACCCGATTCTGTGCTGTTAGGGGGCGCTGATTCTGCCATGGGGAACGGCTTGCCACTCGGACAGGCAGGAACCACGTGTGCGGGGCTCCGCGGAGGTGGGGCACCCAGCAAGAGGGAAACGTGGCTCCAAGAGGCGAGAAAGGGGCATAGTGCCCTGCTCCGCACCCAGCCTTTGCAGTGGCAGCGTGTA
>NW_008580934.1:0-2119 GCF_000691845.1 Merops nubicus | reverse complement strand
AAGGCCAACCATTATTGCAGGATCAGAAGTCAAAAGAAAGGAAATAAAAAAAAAACAAACTCAATTTCATTTGCCACACAGGTCTAGCCATGCCAACATATTAACTCACAGCCTTTCACTGCTACTGCACCTACCCCTGACTCCATACTCCCAGGCCACACACACAGAAACCAACTCTACACACATCACTGCAGACAAAATACTCAAAGATGAGAGAAAAATCTCAGAAAGAAGGACTCTCAGACAAAAGATGCTCTCGGGTGAAAATACCCATAGGGCTGTGACGTTCAGGTCCAACCATTATTGCAGGATCAGAAGTCAAAAGAAAGGAAATAAAAAAAAAACAAACTCAAAGATGAGAGAAAAATCTCAGAAAGAAGGACTCTCAGACAAAAGATGCTCTCGGGTGAAAATACCCATAGGGCTGTGACGTTCAGGTAACACTTCTCCATAGAAGCTCCGGAACAGAGATGAATGCAATAGGCCGTTACAAGAAGTTAATAGCAAAACTGAGATGGATCCACAGCAAACCCATCTTCAAGAACTAAGACCACAAGGATGCAGGGAAGAAGCCCCAGTTCTTAAAAAGACTCTGCTAGAAAACAGAGCTGCTGCCACAGCTTGCAACTGAATGGTAAAAAAAAAAAAAAAAAGCAGCAATTTCCAAGATGAAAGACTGAAGCGGTGGGTTTTAAACCCCCAGCACTGAATGAGGATTGGCATAAGAATGATGTCCACAACCAGGCAAGAAAGACCCTCCTGATTTTTTTTCACCCAGGGTCTGTCCAGCCTTGGGTGGGAACTGATTAGGAGATCACCACCAGGTGTCCCCAACTTCCACATTAACTTGGAGGTGGGGCAAGAACTCTGCTTGCAGTTTACCTGTGAGGTCTGCCTACAGAGTGGATGTAAATTGTGGGGATTCTCATTATTAAAAGGGCTCCCTGACTCTTCATAGGAAGTGGAGTTTCCAAGATGACAGAAGAAGATCATGAGTCTCTCTCTGGGAAAATTCCACATAATTGGAATGATTGCCTGGGTCCTTCCGTCTCCCATGGCTTGGTTCCATGGTCACCTTGCTCCCTTCTTTACATCCTTTGCAGTGAGGGAATGCATCCTCCATCCAGTTGTCCACCACTTTGGATCTTTGGTGTATAATGTGGTAGTGGAGGGAGGACTCTGGCTGTTGGTTTCCCTGCTGATGATACTGTCCTTCTATGTTGGGCAAGCAGTCAGCAGAAGAAAGACCTGTGTTTCAAGCTTGTCTCGCAAGAAAAGATGTGCCAAATTGGCAGCCTTCCCAATGAGTACAAGGATCCCAAATCCTTGCAAATGGTGCCTGAGATACGTGTCATGCTCCTTGACTGCAAATAGCAATGAAGACATCAAGACCGGAGAAACCTCTATGACACAGGACACAGACTAGAAAAACAACACACACAGGCTGGAACTGCCCTGCCTGGCAGACGTCAGTCTTTGCTAGGAAATCACCCAATCTCAGTGCCAGCCAAAGGGCACTGTTCCTGGACAAAGCCCTCTGCTGTGCTAACTGTAAAATCCCTCCCTGCTCTTCCAAAACTTGATCCCACCTCCCAGCCTTTCATTAGCCTCAGTCCCTGAACTTACCTTTCAGAGGGTGAGGGACTGAATCCATCAACAACAAGAGAAACACATAAGCCAACAGGAATCTTCCTGCAGTCACTGGGTTCCTCTGCATCATCTACAATAAAGAAAACACAAAACCCAACAGAAAATAATGCCACCAGTTAAGCATCACATCAGCCAATATCAACCTCTCCCCTAACAACCCAGAAGCACTGTGGCATACTTGACCTGCTCCTTTCAGAGTCGGATGCTGTGGCCATCATTGCTTGTGGTACCTAAGATGCCAAGAAAAAAAAAAAAATACTGTTGTACATGCAAGAAATCACCAGCCCTACAATCTTCCTTCCTAGTACCCCATCTCACCTCAAAGGCCCATTCAATTCCCAGGGTGGCCTATAAAGCGCCTGCAAAACCAAAAGGTAACTGCTTAACAGAATTGCCGTATAATACTTTGCTTTTAGACAACAAAACAGCCCAAAACTCATCTTGACCATGTGTTGTGGTTTGAGGCTTG
>NW_008580933.1:0-11155 GCF_000691845.1 Merops nubicus | reverse complement strand
CTGCCCTAGTCCTGCTGGCCACACTGTGGTTCTTTCACACTATTTGAGGTTTAGTCTCACCAAGTCTTTATTGAGATGGCAGTGTTGGTGGGCTGCCCCAGCAGATGCAGCACACCCCTGCAGAACACCTCAACCTCCCTGCCTGCTGCCTTCCCTCACCTAGGTGTCATAGGGCTGTTTCTCAGACATTTCCCCTCACTCCTCACTGTGACATCTTTGCACTTTCTTAAATATGTTTTCTCAGAGGTGTCACCAGTATCACTGACAAGGCTTAGTTGTGGTTGTGCTGGGGCCACTGTGAAGCTGGCTTAGTCTCCTCTCACAGATGCCCTTCGGTAGTTCCACCTCACCCACCTACCAACACCTTGCCAAATACACCCAATTTGCAATCTTTTAGAAAATTGTCATTACCAAAATACATTGAATCAGTAAGAAACTTCATAAGGGGTGTACTGATCGTGAAAAACAAAAATTCATTTTTGCAGTTGATCTGAATGACAAAATCAGGGTCTGCTTTGATTTGGTCTGAGGCTGTGGCTGGCTGGGAGACAGGCAAATCTGCAGCTGGTATTATCACAGCTTGGATTCAGTTCTCCACCAATTTTTTTTTTGCTGCAGACCTCTCCCGTCAACCTGAGTGAGGTGTTTTCTCTCTCTGTTAACCACACTGAAGTACTGGGGTCTAAACCCCAAGATCTGAATCAGGGTTGATATATGGGTGATGTGCACAACCAGGCAAGACAGATTTTCCTCTTGGTTTTTTGTCAAGGCCTGGCCAACCGTGGGTGAAAATCAATTGGGAAATCATCACCAGGTGCCCTAAAGTTAATAAGATAAAGGTTAGCTCTGCTTGCTTTGACTGGGGGATTTATACCTATGTAGTGTGGAGTTCAAAGTTACTGGAAGGGTTTCCTGACTTTCTACTAGAAGTAGAGTTCCTGGAGAGAGTGGGGCAATATCACAACCAGGACAGAAACAGGATTATGTATGTGATGATGCTGCTTCTTGGCAATTACTATATGATTGGAATTGGACTAATGACCTGGCTTCTGGCTTGGCTCACTCTTTTCTTTGATTCATCATATACCATGAGTGAATGCATCGATCTATATTCCTCTGGTTGTCAGGCACCTCCTATCCTTCATGTATACTTTAGAATGGGATGAAAATTTCTGGCCTTGTGCTCCCTGTTGATGCCAGTGTCCTTCCTACAGAGACATGCAGCCAGCTAAAGACACACCTAAATATGAACAAGGGATGGAGGAGAGTAGATTATATATATAGGACAGTGTTAATCCATATAGTGAGGAGTACTGTCTCATATGTCAGACATTTATCTCACCTAGATGAGCTTACTGGTCAGCACACATGGGGGAAATACACCTACATATGGTATTTCATGCATGTTGTATGAAGTGTGGGCCCCAATACTTCCTTCTTGACCTGCTTGAAATGAAACCAACTGTTTTCAGAACTTAGAAATAATGCCACTAAAAATGGGAAAACAAATTAGGCAGCACGGCTGGCTATACAGATGAAAATCTGCAGTATATTTGCCAGATATAATTGACTGTGTTCAGTCATCTAAAAGCAAGAAAAAAAGTTGCCTAAAGCTTATCAAGAAGTTGATGGATTTTTCCTGCACTAATAAAGAAAGGATGGCTGCTGTGATCAGATATTATTAGAGGACTCTGCTTTTAAAATTGAGTACAAATATATTTCTTCTCCCCCAGAGAAGTGACTTGGGCTGCCTTCCATTTCTTGGGAACTTTAATGCAGGCTACCTTAAAGAGCAAGACTTTTTTTCAGGGGAAGTGTCTGGCTTTTTTATGCAAATAGAAGAGTCTTAGAGGATCTGTAACCCATAAGGTGGTCCAAAAATCAAGTACCCTAATGTTGTTAGTCCCTTTTGGCCAAATAAGAAGACTGTCATGAAATTTAACCTCAGATATGTAAATCCATTGTGTTACTAACAAGAAAGTCACACAAATTAAAAATAAATAAATATATAAAGTCATATAAACAAACCATAACAATAAAATACAAATGTTTTAATACCCTGATCTGTTTCCAGTCTCCTGGACAAATTATTCCAAATTTGCAGTCCACTAGAAATCTGCACAGCAAGTAGCAGTAGGAAACTCATAACATTGTATCACATGCAGCAACATTCCCGTGATCTTTCTAGGACTTCCAGTGACGTGCTGAAGTGCTGGGGTCTAAACCCCCAGCCCTGAATCAGGATTGACATGTGGATGATGTCCACAACCAGGTAGGAAAGACCCTCCCGACTGGTTTTCATCCAGAGTCTGGCCAGCCTTGGGTGGAAGCCAATTAGTAAATCACCACCTGGTGCCCCCACTTTCAGCATTAACATCAGGTGTCATGCCTCTAAAGTTAACAATATAAAAGCCAGTTTTGCTTGTAGTGAATGCCCTATGTAGGGTTGCTAGTTACTTACTGGAAGGGCTCACAGTGATGATGGGACACCAACACAATTGGGAGCAGAGGGAGGATTTTTTTGGCCATGGCTATATGATTGGTATTGGACTGGTCACCTGATTTCTAAGTTGGTTTGCTCCTGTCTTTGCTTCAACCTACACTGTGAGTGAACGTATCAATCTCTTTGTTCCTTCAGTGGCTGGCCACCTCTTATCCTCCACGTATATTCAGATTTGGAGGGAAAGATCTGGCCCATGTGCTGTTTACTGATGGTAGTATCCTTCCTATTGGGGTATGCAGTCAGCAAAAGATGTGCTTCGTAATAACATCACGTGCTAGAATGGAAGCAGTTGAAACATGCTGACAAGCTGAAGAATTTGGGAAGCATTACACTGAAGAACAATTCTGCCTTCTTTTTGACAGGTAGCCCTGCATCTATGATAAGTGGACTGGGTGTGATGTAGTGAATTTTCAGGTTGAAATTCTGTCTGCTGCTCCTTTTCAGAAAGTTCTAACATTCATCAGGGGACAATGTGCTCATTTGAGATACTTCATGAAGCTAAGATATATGATTCAAAAGCTCTACATTATCCAATTATATGGTCCTGAAATGGAAGATGTTAAAAAAGAGAAAAATGTTCATTTTATAGTTGCCCTGTCTTGCAAATTAGTCTGATATTCATTCCCATTTATATCATTTATATGCAAAGACCTGTGTACTCTGATGTTTCATGTCCCATTTTGGATCAGTTTTATAAAGAGAATAAAGGAAGAAAATCTGTAACTGTGGAACTGATTTTCAAGGCATTTTGGGGACATAAGTGCCGACGTGTCATTAATCTTTAAGAGACTTGGGCACCTGCCTACCCATTGTGCCTTAGAAAGCCTCTCCATATGTATTGTGTAATTACTTTGGAAGATCCGTTTTTCTTCCTTTCTTCAGTTCTTTAGAAGGGTCTTTCATTACTCTGTGCTGCTGCTGGCTGTGTGAGAAGACACAACCAAATTACACACTTGTTGACATGCCTTCTAGGGCATTTCCACTACCCTAGTAAGACCTTTTCACAATGACATCTTGCATTTAGGTATGCACTACTGTAAATTTGCCATCACTCTGCAACTAGATATTATTTGTAGTTCTTATGCTCATTTGCTAGGTAGTTAAATTGCCTCAGCACTGAAGACTAGGTGACATGAAATATTAACAGGTTACATCACCTCATTAAGCAAAAGAAAATGCTATCTTATAGAAAGCCTGCATATAGGCTGACAATGCCTTTATCCAAGAAATCCTTCATGCTCAATGAATCTTTAAAACAGCTTGAGCCAGAAATGTTTTCTTTAGCTTAAGAGCAAGCGAGGAGTCTTGTTTTACAGGTAACAATGATTTTCATGTGGCGAAGTAAAGAAACTTTTGGGGAGCTAAAAATATCTTCCTTGTTTCTCTTTTGTTTTCTCAAAGGCAGACAAGTCTGGCTCTAAGTTTCAGTAACCATATGACTCCAAAGGTGGGAAGCATCAAGCAGGAACTGCTGAGAAACTTTGGAGTTTGCTCCTATACTCCATTTCTTTCATCTCCACAGCTTTTCAGTCCATAACACGTTTCAAACTCATGACTAGATGAGGTCATGTGCATGAAAGAGTGCACCTGGTTTAATATAATGTCTGTGGCCTTTCTAGGCATGAAACAACAAGGATTCAGGACAGTGCCTGTGTGGGCTACACACACCAGCATTTTGCTGAACCTCCCAGCTCATGCAGAGATAAACTTTCATCAATGGCTTTACCTGGCTGTGCTGGCTTAAAGTTAGTTTGGGTAACAGCCATATGAGCTGCCATCACTGTGCTGTAGACATCCTCATAAAAACACTGCCTGCACTCTCCAGCTCTCTGTCTCTCCTTCTGAAGTCTATTGAAGGCACTAAAAAGTCAAAGATTTTCCCTTTTTCTACTTTATCGTGAGACTCTGCCTGCTGAGCAAATCTTCCAGTGACAGTCACGGCAGAAGCTTCATAATTAACGAGGCAGGCTTTTTTTAAGTGGGTTTTCCACCCTCCAACTCATTATTTTGGTGCATTACCCTTCTACCAATTGACTTCTCAGGTGTCCACAACTTCTCTTGTATAATCCACCTTTGCATATTCATCTCTCAGTTTTCCTGACTCCAGTCTCTCTGTTCTCATTTCTGACAGCTCCAGATCTACCCTTTCGGCCTCTTGATGCTCAGTTTTATACACTATACCTGATGTAGCTTTATCTCAGGACCAGTCACTATGGGTTATGAAAGGCTGACTAACCTGATCTCTCCCTGTGGAAAGGTGACCCACTTAGTGGATGAGGGAAAGGCTGTGGATGTTGTTTATCTGGACTTTAGTGAAGCTTTTAATAGTTTCTCACAGCATTCTCCTGGAAAAACTCTCTGCTCATGGCTGAAATGGGTGAACTCTTCAACAGGAAAAAGCTAGCTGGAAGGCTGAGCCAGAAGAGTGGTGGTGAGTGGACTTAAATTCAGTTGGTGGCCAGTCGCAGATGGTGTTCCCCAGGGATCAGAATTAAGGCCTGCTCTGTTTAATATCTTTATCAATGATCTGGATAAAAGGGGATCATGGGGACCCTTAGTAAGTTTGCAGATGGCACCAACTTGGGCAGCAGTGTTGACTTGCTTGAGGGTAAGAAGGCTCAACAGGGGGATGTTTGGACAGGCTGTGTTGATGGGCCAAGGCAAATGGGATGTGGTTCAGCAAGGTCAAGTGTTGGGTATTGCCCTTGGATCACAACAATCCCCTGCAATGCTACAGGCTTCAAGAAGGGTGGCTGGAAACTGCCCAGCATAAGAGGACCTGGAGGTGTTGGTTGACAGCCAGCTGAATATGAGTCACCGTGTGCCCAGGTGGCCAAGAGGGCCAACAGCATCCTGGCTTGTACCAGCAATAGAGTGACCAGGACTAGGGCAGGGATCATCCCGCTGGACTTGGCACTGGGGAGGTCACACTCCCAATAGTGGCCTCAGCCTTGAGTACCTCATTCCAAGAAGGATATTGCAACGCTGGAGCATGTGCAAAGAAGGGCAACAAAGCTGGTGAAGGGTCTAGAGCACAAGTCTTGTGAGGAGCAGCTGAGGGAACTGGGGTTCTTTAGCCTGGAGAAAAGGAGGCTCAGGGGAGACCTTCTCACACTCAACAGCAAGGTGGGGGTCAGTTTCTTCTCCCAAGGAACAAGCACTAAGATTAAGGAAATGACCTCAAGTTGTGCCAGTGGGGAGGGTTTAGGTTGGACGTTAGGGAAAATGTCTTCCCCAAAAGTGTAATAAAGCCCTGGGCCAGGCTGCCCAGGACAGGGCAGTGGTGGAGTCATCATCCCTGGAGATATTTAAAAAATGTATAGGTATGGTGCTGAGGGACATGGCTTAGTGGTGACCTGGCAGTGCTGGCTTAACAGTTGGACCTGATGATCTTAAAAGCCTTTTCCAACTAAAATGATTTTATGATTCTATGATTCTGTTTTCCTAAGGTCTGTTATTTCTGGCCTAAATTTCTGAAAAAGAGCTTTTTACCCTTGGTAGCAAGCAGAAACATTATTTTTAGTGCTAGAGGTAGAAGCACTATTTCAGAGACCAGTTTGGACCTGAGATTCTTACTAAATTCACACCACCAGACTCCAATGGTGTGGTGCAATCTAAGGATGAGGTTTTGGGTATACGCTGTAAAATTCTGATGTCTTCAGCGAATGGCTTAAATCTGGGAGAGAAGATTTAATTTTACTATTATTCTTCAATATACTTTGAAAATTAGGATATAGCAGCATGTGGTAAGTGGAACAGAGTTTGTTTTGTTTTGGTTTGTTTTTTTTCCTAATTTGATCAAAAGATCATCTGAAGTAAAAAGATCCAAAATGAAAATATGCATGAGATGCAGAAACTGCTAGGGATGGGTGAGTCAGGGAAAAAAAACCCACCAGTCTCCAAGGGATTTTAATTCTGCTCCACAGTGGCTGAATTTAAGTCTGAGTACTGAAAATGAAGAATGGCATTGGATTGATTTGCAAGGAAAGCAACAGATGTCTTAGGACAGGAGCAGCTATTGAGCTGTTAGAAAACAAAGGGGTTTTTTACATCTGAAGACTAGTTTTACACATTTTTGAATATTAAGATAGAAAATGTAGGTGAAGAATAAAGGTAACAGAAAGAGGCAGAAGATAAAAGAGAAGGGGGCATGTGAAACTACATACAAAGGAAGACACAGCTCATCAGCCCATCTGGATTAGCACTGGTAGAGCTAAGGAGACAGTCTGTCACCTTCCCAAGGACCTGTGCTGAGATCAGCAGCGAGTTGTTTCATCATCTGTAGCAATCCTTCTTCTGCTTTGTTCTTTCCTCTTTCTTTCTTCCCAGAGCATGTGTCAAATCATATCCCAACTGTGACAATAAAAAAAGATTGGACAGTTGGTGTTTCAGTGTGAAAGTCAACACCATAAACTCAAAGCTAAAGTTTTATTTCCCAGCTAACTGCTAACAAAATGTAAATACATTTACCCTGATATTCATGACAGCTGCTTGTCTTTATTGTATTAGAACTGTACTCAAAAAGCCAGAATGTTTCATTGAACCTTTTCTGCTGTCTGGTGGAGAAGTACGAGGCTGACAACTTTTCTGTTGGATTCTGTTCATTTGTCCTGTAAATGACAGTGGCAAATTGATAGCTGCTTTTTTTCTAGGCCTCTAGTTTAAGTGATCATACTCGGCTAGGACTCTCAGTGAGTGAGAAAGAAAGAAAGGAAGAAAGGAAGGAAGGAAGGAAGGAAGGAAGGAAGGAAGGAAGGAAGGAAGGAAGGAAGGAAGGAAGGAAGGAAGGAAGGAAGGAAGGAAGGAAGGAAGGAAGGAAGGAAGGAAGGAAGGAAGGAAGGAAGGAAGGAAGGAAGGAAGGAAGGAAGGAAGGAAGGAAGGAAGGAAGGAAGGAAGGAAGGAAGGAAGGAAGGAAGGAAGGAAGGAAGGAAGGAAGGAAGGAAGGAAGGAAGGAAGGAAGGAAGGAAGGGTGGGGCTCTTTGACAAAGAAAGCAATTAAAAAAAACACTTAACCTTTAAACTTAACTTCTTTCTTGGGAGTCTGGAGCAGTCCCAGTCAAATGGAAGCTGGTAAATGTTGTCCCGATCTTCAAGAAGGGTAAGAAAAAAGACCCTGGTAATTATAGGCCTCTCAGTACTTCAGTGCCTGGTAAAATTATGGAGAAATTATATTATGGAATATGGGTAAAATTTTTCTGGGAGTTACTAAAAAAACATCTGAGAGGCAGTGCAGCCATTGGTCACAGCCAACATGGTTTTATGAGGGGAAGGTCCTGATTAACCAGTTTAATTTCCTTTTATGACAACAGCACCCATCTAGCTGGCTGAGGAAAACCAGTAGATGTGGTGGATTTTGTATTTTAGCCAGGCTTTTGTTACTGTCTCTCACAGTATCCTTCTGGACAAAATGTCCAGTCCACAGCTAGACAAGTCTGTAATACACTGATAGGTCAGGTTCAAAGAGTTACATCAGGCTGGTGGCCAGTCACTAGTGGGGTTCTCTAGGGCTCATTTTTTTCTTTAAAACATTTCAATTCAATGTTTTTATAAATGATCTTGACACAGGAATCAAATTAAGTAAGTTTGTTGATGATACTGAACTAAGAGAGGCTGTGGATTGCCCCAAGGACGAAGAGGACTTACAGAGAGATCTGGATAGATCAGAGAGCTGGGCAATCACCAGTCATATAAAATATAACAAGTGCCAGATTCTGGATCTGGGAGAGGGTAATCCTGGTTATATATACTAACTGGGGAACAAGAGGCTGCAGAGCAGCCCCATGGAAAGAGATCTGGGGGACTGGATTGATGGCAAGTTGAATATAATTCATCACTCTACTCCAGCAGCCAAAAGGGCCAACCATGTCCTGGCTTGCATCAAACACAGCATTGCTGGCCAGTTGAGGGATGTGATTGTCCCATTCTGCACTGGTGTGGCCCCACCTCGAGTACAGTGTGCAGTTTTGGGGACCTCACTGTGAGACAGTCATCAAACTATTAGAGTGTGTCCAGAGGAGGGCAACCAATATGGTGAAGAGTCTCAAAGGCAAGACTTATGAGGAGAGGCTGAGGTCATTAAACTTGTTCAGGTTAGAGAAGAGAAGAGAAGGCTGAGGTGTGCCCTGATTGCTGAAGGGTGACCTCATTGCAGTCTATAACTTCCTCAAAGGGGACAGGAGTGGGAGAGTTGCTGATCTCTTTCTTATGAGTGGTGATAGGGCACAAGGAAATGGAATGGATTGGCATGGAGGAAGCTCAGATTGGACATTAGGAAAAGATGCTTCACTGAGAGGGTGGTCAGTCACTGGAACAAGCTCCCCAGGGATGCTGTCATGGCACCAAGCCTGTCAGAGTTCAAGGAGAACCTGGAAAATGCTCTTAGTCATATGGTTTAGTTTTAGCTAGTCCTATAAGGAGCAGGGAGTTGGACTTGATGATCCTTATGGGTTCCTTCCAAGTTCATGAGCTGATGGTCAGGTGAAGCTCTCTGTGGTAAAACAGGTGAAAATTTCTGCACTAGTTAGGCATCCAACAATATTAGTTTTACTTTTTTTAATCTAGGAATTGGCTTTTTGTTATCCAAAAATGAAAAATGAGGTAATTGTTTTTCAATATGACTTTTCGCCCTGACAGGGTGTAAGGTTATAAGATCTAATGGAAACATTTATACGCTCTAGTGATGGTGTAGTATTTTACCATCTGGTGGAAACCTACTGCAATTGCAGGTTGAGCTTCAAGAGCTCTGTTGAGGCAGAGCCTGTTCAGATATTTTTACCATAACTGCCATTGTGATCTTTTAGCAGGATGGGCCCATTCAGAGACTGTCTAAATGGATGTAGAACGTCTTGGCACTGATATATGGTCTAATGTATTAAACATTTGTTAATACAAGGCACACCTATGTGGGGATATGCTTTGGAGCAGTTGTTTGCCTAAATACCCATTCAATACCAGCTTGGAGACCAAGAAAAATGTGAAGCTATTTTAAATATATAGACTGCTAGTAAATGAAAATGGAACAGATAAGTTTTGCTTATGACAGAGAAGCAGCTTCTCAAAGTAATTATTGCATTTTAGTGGTATTTTTACAATTGGGATTATTTCCTAGATGTAATTTTCAGATTTGAACAGGACAGCTTTCTTTTACACTGAGGTAAATTAGGTAGCCAGGATGAGCTCAGCTGGACTATACTAATTTATCAATATGTGCTCACCACACTTTCCAAACATGTTTTTGAGCTCAGTGGGAACAGGCTAGCTGGAGATGTTACAGAGTCCTAGGTAAGCCTAGGAATTTTTTAAGATTAAGTAAATCACTCTAAAACATGTTGTCTTCCTTTAAAATATTCTGCCATTAAAATGACATGTGCAGCTACATAAGAACGCTAATTTTAGAAAAGATTGTTTATGAGAAACATAACCTTAAAAAAGGCAATAAAACCCGTTTAAATTGTCTTATTATTGAATTAATGTACTTTCTTGATTCTACCTGTAGCTGAACAGATGTTTCAGAGAATATCTTTTGATACCAGTCATTACATAGCTAGCTACCTGAGGGAAGCTTTCTTTAAATACAAAGCCAATTACTGCAGATTATCCCTTTCTAAAATGAAGAAAGACCTACAGCTAAATTTATTATGTTTTCCCCTATTTTTGCTGCACAAGCTCAAAGATTATAATACGTGGTCACTAGCAATATATCTACTATGACATAAGATGATAAATAATATTTGGAGTCTTAGTGTATCATAGCCTATTTATCTTATTATAAAATAACACAATGTTCCACACATGGAAATGAGATATGTGGATATATTTCAGTATATCAGAAAAGCATGCAATACTTCACAATTAAGGATGTCTTGCTGTGATACTTAAGCAGATGATGTGAGCAGCAAGTTGAGGGAGGAGATTCTGCTGCTCTACTCTGCTCTGGTGAGACTGCACTTGGAGTACCGGCTCCAAGTGGAGCCTCAGCACAGGAGAGGCAGGGACCTGTTGGAGCAGGGCCAGAGGAGGCCACAAAAACAATTCAAGGGCTAGAACCCCTCTGCTCTGAGGACAGGCTGAGAGAGCTGGGGTTGTTCAGCCTGGAGAACAGAAGGCTCTAAAGTGACTTTATTGCAGCCTTCCAGTATCTGAAGAGGGCCTACAGGAAAGCTGAGGGGCTCCTCCTCAGGGAATGTACTGATAGGACAAGAGGTAACAATTTTAAACTGAAAAAGTGTAGATTTATATTAGATAAAAGGCAGAAATTATTTAGTTTGAGGGTGGTGAGACACAGGAACAGATTTCCCATAGTTCTGGATGTCCCTTCCATGGAAGTGCTCAAGGCCAGGCTGGATGGGGCTTTGAGCAACCTGGTCTAGTGGAAAGTGTCACTGCCATGAGGACGGGAAATAGATGATCATTAAAGTCCTTTCCAACCCAAACCATTCTATGATTCTGGTATTTAACTAAAGAAAGTGCATGGTACCATTGGTCTGGTTTTGTAGAGTTTTCTTTTATAATGGGTTACCATGCCATTTGAGAAATAACATTCTTTTCCCAGTGATTATCTGACTTTTTATACAAAATTATTAAATGATATTTTTAAGACTCAACAAAAAAATATCACCATGTTTGTTTATATATATATAAACATATTATATA